>NW_017257297.1:465211-633463 GCF_001594055.1 Mycetomoellerius zeteki
GAAAGAGTGGCCGTCCAGGAGGTTGTGGGACCAGGTGTGGGCAGTAGATCCACGCTGTCGCGCGAGGCACCACATAGTTTCCGCTGGCTGCGAACCCCATAGGTGTCACGATCGCAACCCTTACCGATGTGATCGGTGGCTAAAGTCAGGGTGGCGCGCACGTTGCGCAGGATGCAGGGTGCATCACAAAGGTCAAGCCGCGCCGAGGGCAGCAGAGGCTGCGAACCGACGCCGGCAGCGTAATCTACCCTCTCGGGGATTCCTCGCCATCCGGGAGCACACACGCGGTTCACCTTGACCGTTACCATCGCCGGCGCCGACTGCTTCATACCGCAGTCATAAGCGACCACGCTGAGTATATAGTTGTGTGAGCGTTCGTAGTCCAATGGCTCGGTATTGCGGATGGCACCCTCGTTGTCGATAATGAACGGCTGATCGGCGGTGAGGATCTCGTACTTGCAGACATCGCCAAATTTCGGCGTGCAGTCACGGTCGGACGCCTCGACGCGGACCACCTCTTCATAGAGACGTCCCTCGTCCACAGTGCTAACATAGGCCGGCTGAAGAAACTGCGGCGCGTACTCGTTGACGTCAACCACAGTAATATGAACCGTGGCGCTGAAATAAAATTGAAGTGTGCACGTGCATCTCAAGGTCTCTCTTCTCTCCTAGCGCAGATAATGACGTGTCGCAGGATATACGCGTCGCTTGATAAAAGGCCTAGAAAATGTGTAGATTTTTCGAATTCCTATCTCTCCATTTATGCACTCGCAATTCATTTTAATATATTTTCTCGGAAATCTGTGCAATTTTTCAATAAGATTCAAGGGGAATTAAAAAAATTGCAAATGCGCCACGTTGTAATGGAATGGTAAAAATGTTTACTTCCAACTACCAGAAAGATTATTCCGACTATGCCCAGAACGGATTACAACCAAGAATTTCCATTATAATCTCCACAGTGAATTTAAAAGAGCTTATTTCCCCAGTCATAAAGGTTACTTTAATAACTTTTGCATCGAGGTAATTAGCTATTTCACGCTCCCGTAGATACATTTACCTCCGTAATGAATTTAATTGTAATAGTTTTTCGAATTAGCGATAATTTAAACAACACAAAGCAGTGCAGTGCTGTAATAGAAAATTACATCTATATCTTTTTAATATTTCCGTGCTGTCATACCAGAGAAATGCATTTATCCCATGTGCCCGTTGGGAAGGGATTTAAAAGAATTACAGTCAAGCAAATACTGTCGATATATACTTAATGTAAAACATTTATATGGCAGTGTCCACTTGGAGCAATATCGGAAATTTAATACGCGGAGTACAACGGAAAAGTCAATAATGCGATACCGCAGAGACTATACGTGCGAGAGAAAAGGATTGAATTTCTACTCGGAATTGTTTCGTTACCGAAAACACGCGATCAAACACCGAACCGTTCGAATTACGCACTCGGAATCTATTTACGTTTGAAATTTTAGACGACAAAATCAATGCATCGAAAATCCGCCAAATACATCGTAATAATAATAAATAATCGAGGCAACTCCGCTCGATATCCGATTCTTTTATATTAATGTCATAATAACGTGCCGGATGCATCGATATCCTAATTAGAAATTACGACGTGCAATATCGGCGGTTGAAGCATGCGATATCAATCGATCGACATCAGTGTAATTCATTCGGCCGTCGCAACGGCCGAAGTAAAATTTCGTTGTAACATCGTTCGCTTGCCTTGCGTATGAAAAATTCACCGAAATCTTTTATATATAAAAGCGTCGTATGTTGTGTATGTATATACGACATGTTTCACTATTGATCTGGCATTCGTGGCAGTGATTCGGCGAGGTGAGACAGATTTCGAGACGGTTTAGAAACGGAACGGGCATCGCGCTAGTTTTTAGCAGTAAATTATTTTTGCTTTCCTATTTACCCTAATTTTACTCGGATGTAACAAAATTTACCGCAATCGTTATCTAATTGAAAAACAACTGCAACAATGGACTAACCGATATTTTGTAAAAATAGAGAAAATAAACTCTAAAGTTAAAGTGATGGAAAAAATTCATTTATTCTTCGTTTTTACAAAATGTGGATTAGTCCACTGTTGTAGTAAGCTCTTCAATTGTTACCGACATTGTATTCTCGGTACGTGAAATTAAACATTTTACAAATTACTTTTTACATTCACAATTTAAATTTTATATTCGCAACAACACAAATACAAATTATATGTACGATTATAATTATGAATTTTTGCGCTCCCCTAACAAAAGTCAAAGTCACCTGTTTCGGTGTCTCGTATACCTATTCTAGTTTCATAACTCTTGTCTTTCCCCTCGGGTCTACAATACATTTTATTAGCTGTCGCGATCGCGAGCGTAAAAGTTTCATTCCGAGGGACGTGTAATATTTATCGAGGCGAAAGATCGGGAGCAAACGCGAACGGACGCGAGGGAATAGTCGCCAGTTACCGTTTCAGACAGGCGTGAAATCGCACAACTCTCGTAATGAGAAAATTTGTGCACTCTTGGACCGGGAGT
Source organism: Mycetomoellerius zeteki (assembly GCF_001594055.1). NCBI lineage: Eukaryota > Metazoa > Arthropoda > Insecta > Hymenoptera > Formicidae > Mycetomoellerius > Mycetomoellerius zeteki. Next base: position 467,764 of record NW_017257297.1, read on the forward strand.
TATTTCCTCATTTAGCCGATACATGCTGTAACTATAACGCGCCGCACGACGCGAGCCAAAAAAATTGGCATTGTGCTGGCGCGACGTTATTCGGTGACCCATATTCGCAAAGTGACTTATCATAGACTTTAACTACTGATAAATACAGAGTAAGACGATACGTTTCCGATATGACATTATAAGCCCGCTTTTATCTTTTCAAACATCGGCGCGTGTAAATGATATAGTTCGCGACGATAACGTGTAAGGATAAAGTAAAAATTTATGCGTATGTTACTACAGACACGTAAAGTTTAAATTACGAATGTAACAGATGTAAACATCATGGAATAAAATATTTAATTTCTTGGCTGTAACGAACGTGTCATATTTTTTTGCCATATGATAAACGTAACAAATAAATTTCGTACAAGTATATTTGTTATTCAACGTATTTAGTTAATTTTTAAACTGTAATAAAATATGTGTATCTTTTTTATATAATTAAATAAACTCGGAATTCAATACGATATATTCTAGAAAATAAAAGTTGAGTTGTATTTTAATAATATCTATAAGAGAATTCTATATTATATATCTCGTAGCTCTTGTTATGTAAATTTTTTTTTAACGGAAGTTTACTTCTAAGTACGCAGAAGAAAAAGATAACTACGATGTATGAAGAAAAGTCTGATGAGGTGGAAGTGTACATTTCTACTTAGCTGTTATCTGAGCGCCGAGAGCATCATACGATAGGGAACTTTTTTTTTTCAACGCTAAAGCAATCGCGTGTTGGAGCAGGCTGACTCTCGCAATTATAAACTTAGGTATAGTTCTTCCCCGTATCGTCCATTCCGCTCTACTTTCGTCAAGTTTACTTTATCTCGCAGAAGTTTCCTCGAATGAACGCGCGTTACGTACTCGCTAGACTTAACGAACGCGGATGAAAATTCACGCGACTGCTCTAGCAAAGTGCGAGGGTTGTACCCCACGCCGTGTAAAATGCCAGACACAAGAACGTACTTTTCCGATTGCACTCCATTGCAGCCGACCGCGGCGATGTCGAACTTGTAATTACGACGTTTTTCGCAATTCAGGACCCGGAACGCCCGCAGCTCGGCCATCCCCTTCTCCTTCAGGACAATCTCGAACGGCGCCTCGCCGTGGTGTTTGTTCGCGATGCGGAAGGAGCAAACTTTCGTTCCCAGGGCGCGGATCTGCGGCGTGACCTCGACCAAAGTTTCATTCTCCTTGACCAGGCCGTGATATCCGCTCTCGAGACTCTCCAGGTCCAGTCGTGGAGCTGCGAAAACATATGTATACGACTGATCAGTGGCCGCCAACATTATCTCGTTTGACGTAGAGGCGAGAAAGAGCCGCCTACCCTCAGTTTCCTATTTCGCTATTTCTAACGGAGTCGGCCAGAGTAACCGAAGCTACTCGCGTTACTCGTCGAGAAGCTTTCGGCTCGTTTTTCACACCGTTCTTTTTTTCCGAGAAGACGAATAGTCCGATTTCGCTAACTTTATCTCTCGAGACGGACGGCATTTGGAATGAATTTACGGTCCCTCGTTAAACACGGGGGTTTGAGAAATCGGCATTGAGGTCAGCACGCGCACGAATTTACATAACAGTGTAAGCGTATCATCAATAAAATGCTTGGCACAGACATTGTTATATTGTTCTATGATGATCTTGTCGAGAGATTTATTGATAGACTCTGTCGTACTGTGTTTACGTCGTTATGTAAATTCGTGCTCTTCAATGATGCAGATTCTGTGAATTCACTGCCGTTTTTAACGAAGTTTTAAAAATTAATGGACGAATTCGACGACGGGTGGAAAAATTTAGATAACGTGTGTTTGAGAAAGGTTAGTAAAATCCACCTTTTCCTTCTACTCCTCCTCTACCTCCTCCTACTCGTCCTTCTTCTCTTCCTCCTCTTTTTTTTTTGCTTTCCTTCCGACGTATATAACAAGCGAACTTTTTAATTAAGCACTGAAAAATATTCGGTGCGGGTTACGCGGTTTTATCGCCGAGAGAAAGAGAAGAATTCGAAATTTAGTAGAAATGGGTTAAGTGAAACAAAAGAGGCAGCAGCTCGTTAATTCGTTGTCAACTTCTTCAACGTACGGATAATGAGAAAAGCGTTAAACAACTGTGTAGCGCACATAGAAGAGAAGCGTTCGTTTATGTCCGCAACGGTGGCTCATAATTATGCTGTTAATTGCTAACACTGGTATTTTGAGCCGGTAGTCAACAACTAATATCCTCACGTAAGCTTCTCGACACCTAGTGTGACCCAGAATCACCAGATTACATTTGATGGACAGATTCTGCGACCAGTTTAGAGTGGATTTTTCCTTGACAGAAATTTGAAAGAGTAGACGTGACGGTTTTTCAAGTTTAGATGAGTTAAAATAAAGCGAAAGATTTTAGAAACGATTTAGATCAATAATACTTTGTCTATAAATCTAGATGTTTAATATTACTCGATATAAAGCTATTCTTTAAGAAAAGTTTAAAAAGTAAAAAACCTTATTAATTTTTGATGCTGAAATGAGACATTTTACTATTTTCTTTTATAGATAAAATCAATTGCGGATTTATTAAGGAGTTTAATTACAAAATATCACACAGGTGAAGCATCTCGTAAAAAATATTTCGAAAATACTATTACGACGATTATAACGAAAACTTCAGTGTGAAAATTTAATTTAATGAAATCCGCTATATTAAACTGACGATTCATTTAACATCAGATTTCCATGTTTTCGAGATTATATAATTTTACATATACATTTTACAAGCTGAATAATTATTTATAAGCAGTATCTTTCGCTCTCGGAATCAATTATGAAACATATGCATAATATGCTTTCGATTATCTCGCAATTATCGTTAAACATCGAACGCGTCAAAGCAGACAATTTCTTTTAGAAAAACACTTCCGCGAAATAAAATCATGTATATACCGCGGGATAATACAATTACATTACATTTTGCTAATGATACATGTGTCACGAATTTATAGTACAACAAATACGAGTATGTGTACCAAGCATGACATGGAATATCTACACAAGCAAGAAACTCATGTTATACGCAAGTTGTACACAGAAAGAACGATTTTGCTAAAGTATCTAAAAATTTAAGTAAACGTTAAATCTGAAAATAATTTTTATAAATTATTCAAAATAATTATGTAAGAAACTCAAGACTCCAAAAAGTTTTGACATTTCTAACAGCCAGCTTAAATATTTCACATAACTATTTAATTAATCCAATAATTACTTTCAGATTTATATGTAGTTAAATTTTTAGATACTTTAACAAAATCATCCTTTTATAGGCAAGCAAATATGATTGCACAAAATAAAATTGTTTACAATAAAAATTACAGAAACTATAAGACATTTATCTCGTTTAAACTACCTATTTATTGCACCAATAGACGTTATTGTAACAAATGAAAATTAAACAGGTAACTTGCGTTGCGTTGATACTGCTTAATTAACATCATGTCTCCGGCGGCAATGCCTAAAACTCGATCACATCTCATTAAAATATTCGGCGCAATCGGTGGGACATCTAATTTCAGCGGCCGATAATTGCCGGCTCGCGATCGTTAATTAACTATTCGTATGCGAAATATACTTTGACGTGCGCGGCGTATTATCGTGTCGGTGCATCGGGAACGACGACGATAGCACATTCAATTATTGTGACATGCAAATCCCGCGATGTGGGCCACGCGATATCAATGGTCGCAGAGAAAGCTTCAAATATTGTGAATCGCAGTATCGTGTCGGGTATCGTCTCCGCGTGGCAGTGGCGGCCCTTCTAATCTTAGCGGGGTGGGTGATTAGAGATAATTAACGATTCACCGCTACGCGGGATGCATCCAAATATTTTTAACGCCCGTAACACGATCCTTCTCTCCCTTTTATCTCAAGCGAGAAACGCGACGAGAATATTAAAGTCACATCACTTTACTCTCGTCAGTCTTTGCTCGAAATCAGTCTAATTTTATCCCAGGCTTCTCTCTTTCTCGAATGTGATTCACACCTAATTTGTTATTCCGACAAGCATGACTAATACCGTCATTCGGTGAACGATCGTAATCGAGTCCCGGGTGATATTGCCTGAGGGGTGCGAGCCTCATTCGTGCGAAAAGTGCATTTAATTAAGTAGATGAAGTTGCGTAAGGTTTCCGAAATATCGGCGTGGCACGATATTTAGTGCGCCAAGTATATTGAGAAAAAGATACTTTACAAATTTTATTTGTGGGATATAATATTTATTTCACAAAAATAAATATCCTTATTTAAATACGACCAAAATAAGATTTTCTTTTTAACAACCATCTATTTTCTATGTTTTATGGAAGTGTATATTTCATCATCACAGTTAAATTTTTTTTATAACCAATAAATATCGAAGAAAATATGATAAATAAGATTTGCGTATATTTACTGAATATAAAGATATACTCAAACTATTAAATTTAATTATATTATTTTTATTATATTTAACTATATTATCTTTTATTAAGTAAATATTAATTAAGTAAATGTTTAGTTAATTATTCAAATAAATCTATTAAAATTTAGTACATTTTCTTCTCAATTATCGGCAATTAAATAAAATGAAACTATTACATAAATGAAGATAAAACGTTGTTGACAATGTTGTACGAGAAACGTAAAGTTTTATTAAAGAAACGTTTATACAACTTGTTATCACACGTATTGTAATAAAAAGACGGATCAAAATCGTTATTCTTCGTCTCACAATCAGTAATGTCTTATTTCTACCAATGTAGATTAATTTTAATCTCACTTTAACTTACTCTTTTATTTTTTTCTAATTCCTAGGATTAAAAAAAGATAAAAAGTAAGTTAAGCCAAGATTAAAGTTAATGTATATTGACAGAAATAAACACAAGTGTCATTACAGTGAAAAAATGTTCTGATTAAACTAACAAAAGGACTCTACAAGAATCGCATTTTAGTGAGACGGAACAGAATTTTTGGTCACTGATAATCAGAAATTCTGTTCGTCCTTATCAAAATGTCATTCTTGTTCTTTTGTTAATTTTATCTAGGGTCAACTGTACTCTTAAAAGAGTACAGTGACCCTATAGATAAAATTAATGTACATTTTTTTGAGGTCATACAACTTCTGATTATTAAAATTGTATATTTATAAAATTACATTAATAAGAATTGTCAATAAAAATTATATTCTAAAAATGTTATTTTATTAAATACCAATATTTAACACATAAAAATTTATCCCCTCCTTCCACCTCCAAACATCATCTTTTTTTATAAAGTATACATGTATTCTTTTCTTGTAATTCAGATATAGCAACTCTCGTTTATTCTCATTTGCCTTTATAAGTTTATTGTTTGAATTTCAAGAGTCTAGTCTATTAGTAGAGATTATTGTGGAACCCTATAGGTTAATCAGAATTTTTTTTCAGTGTATCGATTTGTCTACCATCGTGTCTTTTATTGCCATTCATATTTTGTTTACATCAAGTCCAAGACTGTGTAAAAAAGAAAAGTGCAGTTGATCGCTCCGTCAGTTGCGACGCGAGAAGAGAACCGTATTTAACGCGAGCAAAAAAGAGACGACGGCATCGTTATGCTTCTCTTTTAGCGACGGGCAACCTCGTGTCGCATTGACAATGAGACGTATTTCGACAATTCTATCACCGCGTCGCTTATATGAACACGCGAATGAATTTTACCGGCGTCGCCGAAAATTTTGCATAACACGGTTATTCTCGTTGTTCCGCGAATTTGGGCGTGTTAACATGCAACGCGTCGGCAAATCCCGAATTTCTCTCACGGCGCGACGTCGCGCGATTTCGAACGGAATCAACCGGTGCTCCGGCACGACAATTATCTCGGACGCGAAAAATCAAAACGAGCATCGCGACAAATCGATTTCGGCCAAGATTCATAAGATCTCTCAAGTATTCATAAACCGTTCTAATTTCGAAAATTTAATGACCTTAGGTAATATCTTAAGACGCTAATACGACCCTCTAATTGATTCGTAACGTCTTAAGACTGTAAAATATAAAACTGTTAAATATAAGAAACGATTATGAATATCAGCCTCGGAGAACCAAGAAGATTTTACTCCTCCAAAACTTTTTCCAGCGTTCCTTTTAAACACGTCCTCGACACCTTTCCGTTACGTCACGCGGCGGACTCCAGCTGCGTTTCGATATTTACTGTCACTGTTGAAAGCCTATAGTGCACGTGACGTACGCTATAGATTTTCAACACTTGACAGTGAATATTGGAACGCAGTCCCCGTAAGGTTCGTATCGAGAGATATCAACAATCAAGCGCGGTCGACCCGAGCGCGGTCGGTGGTCAATAAACGCGCCGCTTAAAACGAACTCCCCCGCATTTTTTTTTCCTTCTCTCCTCGGGTCCGTTTTCTCGGAGCGGAGATGAAAGAATCGTTCTAGGGTTTAACAGCCGCCTTTTTCTTTCCTCGCCCGTTTCGCGCGGCGGTGGTGGCGGCGTCGGCGGCGGCGGCATATCGACCGGGTGGGCGCAGTGCAACGTTCAACTCGTCGTATTGTATAATACAACGAGAGACGGAGCACAGGCACGCACACGGTCAATGAGATCGCCGTGTAACAGCCACGTCGGGGGGCCGCAGGTGCCTGTTATTACCCGTGTCGCACCTGCGGACCGCCGCGCTGCGTCGCGACGCGGTGCGGCGCGGTGCGGCGCGAGCCCCGACGTCGTCTTCGACGGAGGCGAGGAGAGAGTCGTGATTCGAAGAAACACGCGTGATCAGCGATACTCGCTCGCGAACCAGGTATTACAGACGGAGAATGTAGGGCAACGGCGAAGTCCGGTGGCGGCGAGATACCATCAGGTAGACGGGGAAGGATAAAAAGAGAAAAGACCGAATCACCTCCATGATCGAAGGAGCTCGAAGGTGTCGACTCGAAGGCCGCGGCGATGCTCGCGTGGGTGAGCCCCACGTAAAGGGCCAGCAGCCCGCAGAGCAGCGCGCTCGTCGTTGCCTGCGGCAGCATATTTCCTCCGCTCCTCCTCGTTCTCGTTCTCGATTCTCGTCGTCACAGGATCGTGGCTGCCTGGCCGCGCGCGGCGTGGCTTACGAGGCACCTTTACTACGCGTCCTTATACGCGCTTCTCTCGCTTCACTCTTGACTCTCTCTCGGCGGTGCTAATGTCTCACTCGCGCGCGCACTCCGGAGTACACTTCGCTTTTTAAAGGAGCATCGCCGACTGACTGCACGGGACGGACTCTGTCGCTCGCGCGCGCGCTCGCCTCGCTCGCTCGCTCGTTCGCTCACTCGCACTCGCGACGGCACACCGCACACACAATCGCGGAGTCAATATTTGAGCGGAATATCGATTTGCCGGAGTCAGGAGAGAGAGAGGAGACGTCAGTGCCGATTCTCACCGCGTTGCCCCGAAGCGGCGCTGCCGGCGCCGGCGCGCGCGCGCGCGCGACACCTTAAACCCCGTTTACACGATTTTTCCCCTTCCCGAATACCCGCGTTCTGCGCAAGTTCCAATCCAAGAGTCCAAGACCTCCAAGACCCCCGTGCTGTCTCTCTCTATTCAACCTCCTGAATTTTTTTATTAATATTACCTTTAATAAATATTGTGTAATAATAGCGCAAAAGCCGCACGAGTGGTATAAAGAATGTTTAAGCTTTATTTATGAATTTTCAGTCTCCATCTTTAAAACGCGTTATGCACCACGCAGTGCTTCGCACGTATATTCTTACGTATATATTTAAAAAATTATCAGGCAACGGGTTCATATTTAATAAAATTTTAATGCTAACACGTTCGTGTTTACATTATTAATAATTTATTGCATAAATACGAATATGCATATTTTATTACAGAAATATAACAAAGATCATTTATGTTATATTTATTTACAAGTTATTATTTTATCATTATTTTAGAACCGTTCTGCTGACAACCCCTTACCAACCAAATCATACAATGTTTAATATTTATTCAACATTTAAACATATTTAAAAATATCTTCTTCGAGCAAATTATCTGGAAACCGAAATCAAATGTGTTTCTCTCTATTATTCATCTTAAAGCTTATTTTTAGATTCCACATTTCCAGACTTTGAATGATACCCAGGTTTTAGAAATATCACGCAATTATCTTTGCCGTTATCGGTAAAAATTATGTTAACTTGCGTGTCGAGAATTACAATTCTGTTTTTTATCAGGGTCATCTTCTCGAATTCATGTGCAGTAATATCCGACTTATCGATTAATTGTTGTTCAAACAATTCAATTTCTTTCACATTAGGGTACATCGTATCTTCAGGCAAGAGAAACACGATGCCATCCTTCAATTGCACAGTTACCTAAAACATATTTATCAACAACACAATAAGATATTGCATATTTTTCTAATTATTTGTGTTGAAGATTATCCATCCCACAGAAACTTGCAGCAATATTGCTACATCGTTTGTAATTTTGCTGCAATATTGTTGGAACAATCCGTGCTGTGTGGGATGAAAAGCTTGCAGCAACATTACTGCGACGTTACTGCAATGTTACTGTAATATTGCTGAAAAGTTGCAACGTTACTGCAAACTTCTGCACTGTATCCCATACAGCACAGATTGTTTCAGCAATATTACAGCAACATTGCAAACGTTGCAGCAATGTTGCTGCAAGCTTTTGTGCTGCATACGAAATATTTAGCACTTCAACAATTCTAGCATTGGAACAATTCAGCTTACGTACCGATAAATACAGCTGCACGCCTATTTTATTCCGTTCCATGGCAATATCCAGGAGATTATCTATACTTTTAACTTTGGTGAACTTGGCAATCTCGTACTGTTGCGGCGGTGGAAATTCGACATTTGTCGAAAGAAGCTTCTCCGGAGAGAACCACTGAATTCAATTTTAATGATTAGTGTTTATGGGAGGATACGCGTTATCTACGGAGCTATTGTGCAAGTATCTCACTTGTAGATCCTCCATTTCTATAGCTTCATATTCAGCGTGTGGCATATGCGGCATGCAAACCAAGTAAAAAGCAGTGTCGAAACGTGTCTTGAACCTATACGTAGGTGTCAACCAATTGCTCCATTCATGCAGCGCCCACAAATCCGGATAACACTCCAATTTTTGACAGAGATTGAGAAATTCCGTCGCATCATTGTGGACTTTGTTCTTCCACATTTGCAGCTCACCCTCAGGAACTAAAAATTATCCGATAAATGTTACATTAGCTATAAATTTATTCATAATTCCTCACGTAATTTCTTACTTGATACGTGCTCGGCCCAACCAGAATGAGCATCGCCATCTTTGTTACGTCTGCATATTAGTATCCCGCATTCCTCGAAGGTCTCGCGAATCGCCGTAATGCGTAGCGAGATTTCTTTGAGCAACTCATTCTCTTTCGATTGAAAAATCTGCGGTCGCGACACGGTTTTTGGTACCAGAGATGCAAGCTTATCCTTGTCCAGACCGAAGGCACTGAAATGTTCGTACCATTTCAGATTGCTATCAGTTGGGTCCACTGCGCCACCCGGGAAGACGTACAACCCTGGCATGAAACTCGACTTTTGATGACGCTTCAAATATAGCAGCTTGTAATTGTGCTGAAATCATCAATTGCCTGTAGCCTCATCTAAAATGGCAAATTTAGTCATTCGCACTGGATTAATACATTAAAAACTGCTTTATATAAAGCATCTAAATACAGTCGCATAATATAGGTCGATAATTATAGTCTGTTATTTTAAAACGGTCTTAAATAATATCTTAAAATATCTCTAATACTACTCTGTGATTACTTGATTAGCTTATAACATTTTAAGACGATATTTTAAGACCATATTTAAAACAATCTTATTAACATTGACTATGAATTCTGGTTATAGACTGCTTCTCTTTTAGAAGACACTGTTGACACAAAAGTTGTTCTTTTTAACATTCAATGAATAACAAAGATAGAACAATATTTGTCGACTGTATCTCCTAAAAGCAAAGCAGCCATAAGGTCTATTTTTTTATTCTTGCACTAGAACTTTCTTTCTCGCTTTCGTTAAGTATCAAACATGCTTATTTCACTTTAAGTTTCAAAAGTGCATACTAGTTCGATTACAGAAAATAGACTTACTGTAATCAACTTTGATAATGAACCTGTACAACACAGATCATTCCAGCAATATTGTAGCAACATTGCATTGTTCCAATAATGTTGCAGTAGCATTGTAAACGTTACAATAATGTTGCTGCAAATTTATGTGTTGTATGGGAAATAATACAGGTAGATTCTATTCAATAATGTGACAATGGATGCTTTTCATTTGATGACACAAATCAATACATTTATACTTTTGTTATTCACTGAAAGTCAAGAGAAATAAAATGGTGCTTGTCTCGACTTGTCACTAAATGGAAAAAATCCTATATATTGGGTATTTAATCTTTTAAAATATTTATATGTTTTTACATTCAACTTTACTAATTTCACGTAACTTTTAGTATGCATTAATCCAGTACGAGTGATCAAATTCGCTGAACAATAAACCCATGAGGGTGCTTCTCGACAGACATATTTCAGATAGCAACGTGTCTGTCTTATTGACTGCGTTCAGCAGAGAAAGCAGCTTTGCAACTGTTGTAAAATTCTTCAATACGACTGGTTCTTGCTTTTGGTTCCTTACAGATCTAAACGTATAAACTAATCATATTGAAGAATTTTACAACAGTTGCAAAGCTGCTTTCTCTGCTGAACGCAGCCATTGCTGGCATGTTGCTTGCTAAGTATGCATTGCTAAGTATGTTGCTACCAGAATTGCAGTAACCGAATCCTCATTTGTTGGCAACTTGATGCCTTCACGATATGACAACTTTAAGTAGCAACTTGCCAACAACTTTAAAATCATCATCAAAATTCATATTATTGCCGTCATGTACGCTGCCATAATAATATGCAGCACACAATACAAGGTAACATTGATGCAGCTATCTTGCCGTTAAATAAACAATGCTAACAATACATATAATACACATTGTTGCCTGCATGTTGCTACAATGTCGGTATATTCGAAATCGTTGAAGACAAATTTACAGCAAGTTGCCAGCATCATAAGCAATCACAGATTTTTGCGATTTTGCTGAGATACGCTTTGCCATCTGACATATTCATCGATAGATAAAAACGAGTCACGTGTATACATTATGTTTTAGGGTCTGAGCACAAGGTTTATCGCAACACTTAAATTATAGACATAAGTGCAACGCACAAGTTTTGATGAATGTGGAATTTATGTACATTTATGTATCTTTTGATAGCATGCTACTATCAGCTATACAAATAAAACATACGCCAAAGTTTATGCGTTGCTTAGGTCCACAACATAAGTCTGACGTAATGTTAGGGCAATCCTTGTGCTCAGACCCTTACAAATTATAATCATAAATGAACAGTTCAACGTAAACATGTATATATCGTCAATCGAGATCTTTCTCATTCCACGCGCCGTGTCGCAATGTGGAGCAAGATGGAGCGAGAAAGTGTCGATCACGCGACTAGAATACACATGCATGTTGTTATTGTGTTGTATATGCACTTACGACTACAGGCGCCACCGCACGACCGTGTGTTTGTCCGTGACGTGCTGCTAATATCAAACTCGCCGCATTATACCAGGTCTTCATCTTTAAATGTATTAACCAAACGGAAATTTGCCTGCCAATAATCTTTCTGGGCTGTTAAATTATTAAGTGATCATGTATAATTCTGATAACGAAATTATTCACTTTGACGTTACTGCGTTATCGTTTATCTCAAAAACAAGCTGTGTAAATAATTATGTTGATAGCTATTATATATATGGTATTATTTATATGCCATATGTTGTGTTATACGTAAATTGTAACAACCGCTGATGTCAATCTTTTATTATTTATTACTCAGGTTGAGCATCAAATCGACACAATGAATTAGTTTCACTTGCTTGCTGTTGTATTTCCTAATTTTATTAATTGCGGTCCACAAACGCTTCGAAGCAGTTTTTGATTACTCAATTCGTAAAATTCTTTCTGATTGATCGCTCAAACCGCAGCTATTATCGTCTGCATTTATAATTGTATCAATAACACTACACTTCTGATAGTTTCTCGCACTCAATAATATTTATTGTTATATAACAGCTATCAATAATAATAAGCAACAATTATTACACAATACGATCGTCAAGTGAATTTTCCCGCTGACGAGTTGGGAAAAATCGTGCGGGAAAAATTATTTATTTGTATTTCAACGCTACAACTCTGCTGATGGTCCAAGTGCGCTGAATTTTCAAGAATTTGCGATCGGCCACAGCCACGTCACGGAAACAGCCACGTTTTAGCACAGTATGTAGCTACGTCTTCTTTGTGTCATCCGGCTTCCCCGTCGCCGCGATCATCAGCTCGTACAGCTGGTATACTTGCTCGTCTCGTAGCTTCTCGACGTCTTCTTCCTTCAGGTATCGCCCTAGCGGTTTTGCCGTATGAGGACCTCTCAACCCGAGCTGTTCGGCAAGAGATACTGCGTAATTCTGTGAAAAGGAATTACGAAGTCTATTTGCATTGCTAATTACATTTTTAACGGTCAAAATTTTTTATTCTCTTTTGGACCACGGCTTTTGTCTCGGGCTCGCACGCGCGAACATAACCTCAAATAACGCTCGCACGCGGTTGACGCGCTTTTACTTACAGTCCACTCGTGGAGGAAGATGATCGCCTCGCTCTCGACGCATTCCTTATGCCTCCGAAACTCATCGCGGACGTAACCGTCGCCCAAGGGTTGGACCTCGGCCGGTAGACCGCGATGTAACCTCAAAATTGTCTTATACAGCATCCGGACGCGCTGCACGTGCGTCCGGGAGGCCATGACCGTGTGATCACGTGTGATGCACGCGCTTGCGGACACAGCACTGCTGCTATATTCGTCAATTATTATCGATCTCGCTGTTTTTTATTCTATTGTTAATTAGACTGCCTGATCTCTCGTCATTGTCGAGATGAAATTTTCTATGATAATAATGATCGCGGATATGACGTGATTTTCCGAGAAAATTTGGCATCTGTCGGCGAAGGTGTCTCGTTGAAAATTAACTTTGACTGCCGGCTAAATCAATTCTAACAGAAAATTTTGAAAATATCCGCGCGACAGTAATATTTTAGCGAATTATAGCCATAAATTTCGAAAATTCCGTATTATTTGTATATAATAATTTAAATCGCCTTATAAACAGAGACTCTTGCATCTTAATAAACACCACGTAACATCATTTTATAATTTTCTACTCAACAATTGCAACTGTTACATTCAACATGTGTTTATTACCTTTATAGAAATTTAAGTACTGGCCTAATAATCTAAATATAAAACTAGTACTGGCCAATTAATCAATTATTTTGAGATTAAAAGATACTGTTAATTATATATAATATCTATACCTTCAATACTCAAAATAAGCGATTAACAATGATACTTTTAATACTTGACGTAAGTGATTAATTGGCCAGTACTAGTATTAAATATAAGTCCAAGGGAAACAAGAAAGCTAAAATAATATCAATATAACGTTATATATTGACCGATTATTGACCAAATTTATGTCGTTTTTCTGTCATGATTCAATCAATATGTCATTATTTTGATATATTATCATAACTTCTTTCTTGAGAGAGAGTATATTTATATTGCTGTATGGGAAATTACAATATTGATGTAATTCTTTATACAATATTGATGTTATTCTTTATAATTTCTAGTTATTAATTATTGAGAGAGGAAATTCGATGTTCGTTAGTATATATATTTTAGTAACAAATAAAAGAGAGTTTAATGCATGCATAAAATATATAAAATATAAAATATAAAAAAATATAAAATATTTTTTTCTTACATACATTTCTTTATTTGATTAGTAATTTAATTTATTTATAGATACCATAAAAGAAATAGACGCGTAGTGCACGTATTCTCTTATATAAAAATATCTACAGATCCTTACAAGTAAATTTAAGTACTTAAATACGATTACATGACGAAAATTAGACAATAGTAATAACACAATTGTTAACGTTTTGGTTTAATTTATGCATAGTGAGCAACCAGGTCCAATCCAAGAAAATGCAAATCGTTTTGCGCATACGATTAGAATATCGTTGTTTAATTAGAATATCGCTGGTGGTGTTTCTGCTCTCTTGCTTAGATTAGTTATCCTCGGGAGATCTGGCATCTTGAATTTGCTATAAATTATACATTTGTTAAATTTCCGCTTGTTCTACCACTGACGATCCAGGAACTTCTGAGGCACTTGGCGAATTTATATACTTTTGGATTGTTAATTAAGCTTCTTCAATCCCATGCGCTTAAAGCGAACAAGCAAAAAAAAGGAAAAAAAAACATTGTATAGTTTTCATACTTTACCATCCTTATTTTTGAATTTGTGCATTGCAAGCGAAAAATTTGTTTAAATATGTAATAAACTATTTCGTATCAAATACGAAATAGTTTTTATATTGAAATTATTATTGGTATGCATTAAAGAAATAATACCTCTGCTCATCCAAGCAAACGAACAGAAAATAAAAGCTGCAACATAAACTTTTGCACAATGTCTACAATAAAGCAGTAAGTCTTAAGAATCTAGGAATCTCTTAAAAATTAAAAAATATTTTTGGAATATCAAAATTGCAGTGATTAAGCATTTCAGAAATATTAAAAGTATCTATATAATATTTTGCTATAAATTTTTTTAAAAAAAGGAAACCACCCTAGGTGGTCAATTACCGTCATTGGCCTCCATCGTGGATTTCAGTCAGTGTATTTCACTCGTTAGACTTTTCACTTTTCATATCAATTAGGCATACTCGATCATATTAGGACTTGCGAAACTTAATTGTATGAAAATGGAAAAAGAAATTGAAAAAAGATATTTAGAGATGTTCCGCTAGTTTGATGTGAACTAACTCTAGAATTTTTCTGTAAAGAGACAGAGATTCGATTACGCTCTTCATAAAGCTTTGTAATGACTTCCAGCGTCGTAAATGCAACTTCGGGATGCTGCAAGATTCTTTGATATGCATCTTGGCAGAGAGGTAGATCGAGAATTGCGCGGTA
The DNA here is from genome assembly GCF_001594055.1 of Mycetomoellerius zeteki. NCBI lineage: Eukaryota > Metazoa > Arthropoda > Insecta > Hymenoptera > Formicidae > Mycetomoellerius > Mycetomoellerius zeteki. The sequence goes on from NW_017257297.1 coordinate 482,935, forward strand.
AGATAAAACTTTCGTGAGATATGCAAATAGTTTTTTACCCGGTTTCTTCCTTCTCCGTACTTGGACCAGAATGTGACCTTACACGTAGACTTTTGCCCGGTCTGCTTGTTGAAGACCGAGCACGACGAGAATGGCGGCGAGTACAGATGCAGGGAGACCGCGGGATTCATCGCGCTTGGATTTTCGACGCGGTGCAAACCTAGTGAGTCTTTCGAACGGAAAAAAATATTGGAGATTATTTTAAAATATGTATACATACACAGAATTAAATTATTCACATAAATGATTTTATTTATAAATTAAAAGATTCACGCTCGAAATTTTGTTTTATGATTATTTTACGTTTACAAAAATGATCACAGCATGTTTTATAAAACTGTTCGGAATGGATTTTGGTCAAAATTATTCTATTTTCATTGAAAAAACGCAATAGAAATCTAGGAAATAATTGAACAATTTTGATTGGAATCCATTTCGAATAATAGAGCAGAAAGTATTCATACAGAGAACATACCTTTAAAAATAATTATTTTTCGAAAAAAAAGATTAATTAGCAATATATTAACAAAGAAAAAGATAGATCGTTTTTAAAATTATTTCCTAAAAAGTTGTGTAATAATTAAAATATATTATCTTAGTAATAAGCGTAAATGAAAAATTGTATTATTTGAACTGATAAAAAATATTCATTCAGTCGAGAAACTTAGTTTCTAATTTAATTTCATGAATACAGTTTATTTTTGCGAAACTTTTTTATTTATATTAGGACAGAACGTACTGTTAATAAATTGCTAATTAATGTTTAATTTCTACAAATAAAACTTTTTTTAAATCAAAATCTCCCCCGTACAAATATCTTTCACCAGACTCGATACTCGACTCGATAATAAAATAAGTTATATACAAAATGTTATTTTTTTTTTAGAAAGCTCCTCATTGAATATGTAAGACTTATCGTCTAGGATTTAATTTAAAAACAGTCATACCATTAATATAACAGATCTCATTCGTATCAAGCGTGTTCTTCTCAAGTTCCTTGAGTTCCTCCACATCATTTTTCATCTCCGATCCTTCGGGCCACGCGTACCTCGTCTAACAATAAAAAATAATTTGATATCTCAGTTTTACATCACAACGTATGTATGATACGTGGTCTAAAATGATTCCGAATAATTATTCGTAATTTCCGTACCTCGCATAATTTCCCCTGGAGCATTTTCATTACACAGTGCGAGTTGGCATGATCGTGTATGGCTGACCCATGACCTTCTCCCCAACACAATACCATGAGATTGAACCTACCATTCCCTTCGTCAACTAAGTTTCTGGTATATCTGCACATAAAACATCGAGCGTTACAATCTAATATTTTTCCTTCGAAAATGTTGTCCGACCGGTCAGAATTTTCTTATTCCGTTGCTTTCGGTCGGTACCTTTCGAAAATCTTGATGCACATTTCAAATACGTATATTCCTTAAACTTAAATTATTACGTGTGCAGATTTTATTCACATAGTGTATATATATATATATATATCAGGATTGGTAAACAACATGTCGTTTTAACGTGTTTTAAACAGTTTAAAACATGCTAAATTGATGTTTTTTATATATGTTTTAAATGTTTTTTTATAATACTGTTTAAAGCTTATTTGAAGCATTAAAAACATATTTAAGAAGAAACACAGTATATTTATTCTTAAAAAAAAACATTAGTCTTTACCCCCCCCCAACCCTGATATATATACACACACGTTCGACTAGGTAACATGTTTATAGATCTGTTGATCTATTGATTTGTCTTAATAAACAATATTTGTCGATTTAAATGTTAATTCTTTCTCTCTCTCTCTCTCTCTCTCTCATATCTGGATTTAAGTATTAATTCGAATCTATACTTCTTGTAGCACAAAAAGAATTAGTACAAAATTAGCTTTTAAACCGGTATAAATTTTACAGCTTAGAAATAAACTAGTCCTTTGAAAAATACATACTATAATACTATCAAAACTTAAATCAATTATAATACTTAACATGTTTTAGTTTTAGATCAGATTACGTGTTTAAATTATAGTACGATATAAAAAAATCATAGTAGGAGAAAATAAAGACAACTCATCTTCTCGAAAAGAACAATCATTTAAATCTAAATTAGTTCGAATTGGTTGTACGGTATTATTAAATAATTATCAACTTTTTGTAACATTTGATTAACAATTACCTCATCGTCCTAAAAAAACAAACATTATTTACGAAAAGCATTAATATAAAGTGCACGATTTATGAATCAGTGATCTGTGATTCCAGCAGTGAAATGTGAGATGCAGCAGAGCGAATATAATTTGAAAGTTCCAATGTTTCGCACAGCATACGTTTCGTCCGCGTTTTTTTTTTCCACGAATGTCATGCGATGTACAGATACCAATGTTCTCTGGATTGCGCAGAACGCAATCATGGAGAAAGGGAATATATGCATGGAAAGTACATACATATAACTAACTATATATATGTATATATGTGTATGTATATATATATATATATAAAACGTGTATCGGTCGATCGCCTCTGGATATTTATTTATCGCTGTTCTAATTTCCGGTACTAAATAATATCTTTAAATAACTAGATTTAATATCCGTTTAAGAAAAATATAATTTTTAAAATAATCAAGAGAGAGATTTACGTTAGCTTTATTTAATTCGATATTAATATTAACTATTAATTTTGCAAACGTTTTAATTAAAGAATGTCGTCTCATGCAAAGTATCAAGATATCTCCAAATCTCTCAGTTTAAATATATTTGAGTATTGATTTGAAACAGTGATATAAACGAATATTTTGTACGCTCGCAGGTACAAGTGTTCTTCATCGAATAAAAGTATGTGAATTAAAGTATTCAAAAAATCTAAAGCGCAAAAATCTAAAAAAATCTAAATATTGATATGTTCTATGTTTGTCTCAAAAATAAAACTTTCTAGATTTTAAAAACGTTCCATTTCTCATTTTTACAGAAAAACATTTCTTCTCGAGGTATCACTAAATTTATCATTAATTTGTTGATACGGTTTTCTGTATTGTCAACAATTTCTGTAATCACATTGTACATTCGCCTACAGATTGACGCTGAAAGCGTTGAACAATATGATAACCCGTTGAAATACGACGACAAAGATGTTTATCTTTCTAGTGACCTTTCGTAAGAACGATCTCAAAGTAGAAGGAATATTTGCCTGCCACACGGCATTACGTTCTACTTTGTGTTGACAGTAAAACCGGTAAACGTGCCCCGTAGTTTCCGTACTTTCCCGAGTCACGTGGATCTCCAGCTACTGCACACAGTAATTCCACCTGCGTCCAATGCGCTCGTTATGTCGCGAACTCGTAAACTTATTTTCGTTCCTCTTTACGGTTGCTTGCCTAATCAACAGCTATGCAACGTCTTCGACAATTAGCAAGACGTTAAACTAGTTGTCGTATTTCCGATGGCACTCGATAACATAACATATGACGAAAGAAATAAGAAAAACATTAAGAACCATTTGAGAAAAAACAAAAATTCTTGAATATCAGCAGAAATGTGTTTCTCGAATGCTTAAAACGTTTGAGTATTACATACAGTAATCTCTGTGCTAAGTAAACTCTTATCTGCGCTCTGAATATGAAAATACGAGTTGCATCGTCCAGTTCGTTGCAACATGTTCACGGAGATAACATTGTCGATAATGTCTAATAATTCTCTAGAACATTCTCTCTCTCTCTCTCTCTCTCTGTCCCCCTTATCGAACGATGAAGATATGTGATCGCGCGTAATATTGTAAGCTAATCCAGTTATCGTAATTATATATGTGTAATACGCACCCTGGTAAATAAAGCTGTGAAGAACAAGAGAATTTTCCTTTTGATTCGAAATTTATTTCCGTGCATTCTTAACTTTATGAAATAATTAATAAGATTGTTAATACAAATAATTTTAATCTGACACGAAGTATCTCGTTTGCCTTAAAAGTTTTCTGTTTCCTCAAATATTTCCTGATATCAACTTATTGTTAGCATTTCTTTTTACACTCTTGTCATACTCTCTTCGTAAACATGATGTTTTCTTTTTTGAAGACTGATATATTTTATTGCGTGTATTAGTTATCTATTATTTACGGTAGTCATGAGATTGATGAAGGAGAAAATGAAGCGATGACACAATTCTGCTAATATATCTAACGTATTTTTTTGTCCGACGATCATTAAATGGCAATCGTCTACTCCTACCACAGATACAAGTGGTAGTGGTGTTATGGGTCACTTCAGAACAAGGTTACCAAATTTTTTTTCACATTTTGAGGGGAGCATTAGAGAGAGATAGAACAAGCAAAGAACGGCCGATAACCCATTCTGAACTTCGCCAGATTAATTTCAATCCCAGATTCATTTAGATTAATTTTGCGTTGTTAGACATTCTATTTTCCATACGTCAAATATATTGAATAACAAAAATATTTATTACGAATAATAAGAATAAATAAAATATTTATTGTGCTTTCGTCTTTTAGTTATCAAGTACGTCGTCCACTGACGTATTTCTCCGAAATATCCCTAATTGATTATTACCGTTATGCGGTAATTTTATTTGCAATAGTGCTGTAATTATCAGTGTGTAATTAGCTGATAGTTAATGAAAACATTTCCGCACGCCACAATTCTCATCACGTTTTAACAAGTTGTGCAATTACATCAGATATATATTCTGTGGAATCGTGAATCGGGTATGCAAATCTTATCAATTGTCAGATTGAAAGCGATATAATTTTATTCTTGGTGCATAATAAAACAAACGTTATAGAAGAATTTTTAATTTCTTGTATTTCCGCGATTAATTGTTGAGTTTTTATCGTGCCGAAAATATTTTTCAATATTTATCACAGATGATTATATTACTGCTATACATTTTTCAACTATTTGCTATGTAGATTCAACTATTTTTTTCGTCATAATTTATGCATATTTGACACAATTATACATAAAGTGACGATAATCTTGTTATCTGTTGTGATAATATGTCTGTTGCATTTTATATTAAAAGATAAAATTTATATACTAAAAAATTTAAAAGACATACACAATAAATAAATAAAGACCCTAAACGCGGTTAAGCTGGATCTTTAGTGCTTAAATAATTCAGTGTGAGTTTATATACTGCATATTGGCTGGGTTCCAAATTTACTGCCAGCACTGAAAATGTGACGGTTTACGTTATGTGCACTATAGATTTTCAGTACAGACAGTCAATTTTGGAACATAGCCTTAATCTGGCAAATTACGCGCCGAATTTAATTTTCAGTCTTGAAACGCAATCCTAACAGAACTAAAGTAATATTACAAATTAAATTGACAAACAATTTAATAATAATATAATATTAATAGGCATCTTAGAAAAATCTTAATAATCCGATGTTGATATAAGCATCTTAAAAAAAAAATCCTGTAAATTATAATTTTGATAATAATTTTAATAATTAAATTCGGCGCACAATTTACAGGATTGGATATAAATGCATAAATTCACACCGAATTATTTAGGTATTAAAGATCCAGTTTGATCGTAAATGGTCTTTATTTCCTATTTGTTGTGAATTCATATTGTTTAAAAAAAAAGTAAATAAATAAACGTCAGATACCTGTATCTGTCAAACTTGGCAAATTTCTTCCATTCCGCAGGATTGCTCTTATAGCTTATCATCAGGTCCTGAACGTAATCGATATTCACATTATCCGTGTCGTAGGCCTCGTACAGCGCATCTATAAGTTCCCGCAGGGTGGAAACTTTCTTCCGCCGGAGTTTCTCCCCGTTGTCAACGAGGCGCGACGCTTTTTCGCACGGCATATCGTACAATCGATCCTTTCGGTTGCAAATCTCCATTTTTCAACCGGTATCTCGACACTTCAGCAATTCTATTCAATCGGCAAAAGTTTCTCTCTGCTTTCCCGCAGACACAGGAAGGGACGCGGCGATTGCACTACGAAGAAATACTCCAGCACCGGAAAAACCGTGAACGTTAAAACGGGAGCCTTGACTCGTTCCGTCAACTGACTCTGACTCGTAGAATACAGCGTGACTTCGAAAGCGAAGGGAAGACAAGAGATTTATACGAACGTCTTTAGCCTCTGTACGCCGAGCACTAACTGCGTGAACGTACTAATCCGTACTACCTCACTGTCTTTGCTCGCCTACAGCTGGTACCGGTCTAGTACAACGCGGGTACAGCATCTTATATGCAGTATAAGGTGCCCACTACTGGAGTAGGGGGGCTGGAGCTGATCGTCCGAGTAGCAAGATTTTGTGAACTTCTTTCTTCTACAGGCTGCTTTTCAGCTTTTGTCATTTTGTGAACTTCTTTACTGTACGGGATACTTTTCCACCTTTGTCAACGAAAAGAATAGAGCTGAATTTAGTATAGTTCTATAATTCGTGAAAAAGGAAACGCAGATAAAAAATGTATTCTCATGATTTTCTATTTTTATGGCTATCCCGTCGAGAGCTTTATTTCCCAAATAATTCAGCATTTACAGGATGTTACTGAAATGGTTGTTACTTTATATTTCTATTCTTTTTTACGAATTTTGACGATTGAATTCGACAACTACTATTTCTATGTATGTTTTTATATATGTAGGTATATGTTGCGACAGATTTGTAGATTATGTTTGTAGTATTTGTGGATGAAATCTTCTTTTTATGTATATATAAGAATAAGGAAAAAAATTTATGATTCTATTTGAAAAAAAAATATAATTTAATTTTAATTTTTTGTAAAAAAAAAATTAACAATTTTGGAAGTTTTCTTGCAATTAATTTTTCTCTAAAAGCCAACAAACTTTTGTTAGAAATATTTTATCGTCAATTGTCTCATTTGGAAGTATCTCAAAAATCATAGCGGCCGATTTAAAGAACACCTTGTATATAAAAAAAGCTTTTATATCTTGATACCTGATTTGTCCTTTTTGTATGTATAGTTACATCTATATTCATAGTACTGTGACTTTAATAGGTTGAAAATCCGGAAAACAAAACATACTGTCACACAGACAGATGACTTTTTAAGCAACATTTATGATTAGTCAAATTTTAAATGTTTATATTTAAAAGACTACTTTACGAAAAAAGTGGCTTTTTTACTTTCATTACTTAATTCTTCAAGTTTCACACTACAATAATATTACCCTCGAATTTCGGGACACGCTGTATATCTTAAAAAAGAAAAAATAAAGAGTCGATAAAGAGAAGTATAATAAATAAATATTTGTATTTATCGAATATTTCAGATGGTTCGGATTATAAAATACCAGACAAATGTATTCTAAATACATCATTACTCAAATTTCAGTATTCATTAATCGTTATCACGTCACGCGATAATTATTAAGATGACGCTAATTTGTGTTCGTGAGTTTCGAGGCTATTTACATTCTTTTCAATATACAAAGTATGTGTACAAGATATATATATATATATAGCTTCTCTGAGTTCTCTTATCTCTCTTATGACTCGATGAAATATTACTAGTCTTAGTTAGCAATTATTCAAGAACATTACGAAATTAGAAATCATGAAAACATCCTAATTATTTTAGCAACCTTAATAATAGATCGTATTCATAATATACGTATAATTATGACCAATTTATTCGTCGAAATATCATAGGTGCATATAATTCGCTTAAATCATAAAAATAATTTTTTATTATATATGGCACAGATTATTTATCTTTGTTATTCAGAGCACATACAAAAAATATTTGTTACCTACGACGGAAATTATTTATGAGGCAATCCAGGACTTGTTAATCCAGAATTGTTAATGCTATAAAACTGACAAGAGAGATATTTTTAGGAAAAGTTGCGAATAATATTTGCGAATTTTCCGTTTTGTTAGTTACAAAATCGAGCACGTGTGCATAATTTGCTTATAGCATGTTATTTATTTAATAAAATATAAAAATTAGATCGAGAATAATTAATGAAGATAAAAATAGAAATAACCTAGTAAATATCCTAAGTAATATATATTATTGGCGTAAAAATATTAACTAAAATATTTTTATTATTTTTCTGTGTTCTAAATACGTGAATTTTATGCAATAATACATCGCTGTTATATTTATTTGTTATTTGGTTCACCATTAATTGCAAGTACTATATAATTAAACGTCATTTACCTTCCTGTGTCTGTTTCTCGAATTGGTAAAATTCTTTTCGCCTTTGCTTTCATTCGGTGAATCATCGAATACCTGCACGGCTTTGGTTATTTTATAGTAATGCAACTGCAGCAAAGAATGCAATAAAGAAAGCAACAATAAGAAGTGTACATACGGGCCTTATTAGGCCTGGGCTTCTATTCTTGAAAAGAAACGTATACACAAAACTAAAGAAAATACTATGATAATATGCATAACGAATTTCCCTACTTTCTCGTAAACGTTTCTTTTCGTGAATAGAAGCCCTGCGATGAAACCAAGCGTACCGCTAATAGTAACATTCGCTTATTTACAAAATCTCTATCGTTCAAACTGATATAAATTAGATACCGACAATGTCATGTAAAAAAAAACGTTTGCAATTGAGATCCTCTAAATGTAATTTGTTTTACTTACGTGCAAGGCAAGCTCTTGCAGTAATAACATTTTGCCAGCGGTCTCTTACAATTGGATCTATCTTTCTTGTATCTGCACGGTGTTAATTTACAAACGCAACCAATATGTCGAATTGGTATCAATTTTTCAGTAGTGCTTTTACGCTCGTTTCTAGAATTCAGATTACACTTATAATTATTTGGTGACTTACTTTCAGATAACCTTTCTATTTTGGCGTGATTAAGCAACGATAGATACAAGAAATAAGCACAAAAGTTTAATACAATAAAAGTTTATTGCAGAAAAGCTTTAAACAATTATTTGCTACTAGTTAGGATGTTTATATAATATTAGAATAACTTGCTTATGTCGAGATCTATTACTTTTATGTCAATGCAAGTATTTATTTAAACGTGCTACTCAAAATTTTGATGGTTTTCATTTAAATATCATCAAGCAGCTCCGAATATACATTAGTTGGACAATTTCACGTAAATTTATTAATTTACTTTTAAATATTTGTTTAAAAAATTTAAGTTTGTGGGCATTAAACTATTTCTGGATATTTTATCGGTTCGATATTTTTTACTCACTCTGTAGAAAGAGATTATAAGGGAATTATTTATAACGTCAACCGTTAGTCAAGTTGCTAAAATAAGTATAATTATTAGAATAATAGCTTGAAGGATAAGAAATAATAAAGAACCATTTAAAATCTAATAACATGAAATTCTATGGTGGACCGTCTGAATATTTATATGTAGCATAAAAGTTACATAAGAATAAATAAAAAATTTTATTTTTAGTATTTCTCTGACACGTCTTTATGTAAATAAATGAAAAAGAGAAATCTGTTAGATAAAAAATTCTTTTATATACTTGAGACGATTTTCGGCTTTCCTTTCTTCCTTTCTCTTATCTTGATCGACCGGCAGTCCACAACAACAAGGATTTCTCCAGCATCGTGTGCAGCATACGGACTCGCTCATCTTCTGCTGCAGTTCATTCATCACTTCCGAGAAAACATTTAGCCGTTGATAAGATAGTTCCTCAGGATGTCCCTTTTTGCAGCATTGACATTCCTTAGTAGAATACGGCTCGAAATCTTCATAGTTTCTTTCGAAATATCGTCTGATTTCCCTCTTTGGTTTCCAGCTGGTGACGCAAATCGTTCGATTCTCATCCGGTCTTTTAGCAATCCGTTCAGAATCACGAGCGTGACCCTTGTCGCCTTGACAGTTGCAAACATCTGATGGCAATCCGCAATACAAGCACTTTCCGATTGGTGCTCTGCATGTACATTTGTCTTGAGGATTATCACAGTATAGACAAATCATTGTCCTCTTGCGATTGGCGGCTTCCTTGATCTTATGGCACTTTACTAAAGTGAATGTAGCACAGCAACATTGATTTCTTAGTTTACCGCAATTACTACACCTTTCTTGTGATCCACACCTGTCAAATATTTCGGGAAATTGTAACGAGAGATTTATAAAAATATGTATATTCTGAGTATTGCTTTTTGTCTCGGAATTATATAATTAAAAAGTATATCGAAATATCTAATTAATAAATATTCACTAATTTATATTTAATAAATGTATTTATCTAAAATCATACAATATTATAGAAAAAAATCTTATTATATCTTACTTGCATTTATCAATAATTCTTGAAAAATTGTCGCGTGTTGCACACCATTTACATCTACATTCTTCGTGAGAATGGCAACAAGTCGTGGTTTTTCTGCACTTGCGTTCTTTCCGCTTTTTTATACAATAATTTGTGCAGATTTGCGAGCTGATCTTTGAAGGTGATGCGCCATGAAATTTTGATTTATCAGTCTTCAAGCAATTCTTTAGATTTGATGTGCAGATACATTGCATGGTTAACAAACGACAATACGCACAGTAAATTTTGTTTTGTTCAAATCTATTGTTTTTGCAAGGACAATTATCAATAATATTATTGCACTGTGTGCATTTGACAATGGAATATAAATAATTATTCGAATTAAAAGGTAATTTGCGCGTATAAAAGGCAGATTTTTGCAATTCCTCTTCCAAAAAAATTCCGATTTCTTCTGTGGATAAGGTACACGGTCTTTCATACACTTGGCAATCGAGCGCGAACAACCATTCGAATCAGAAGGTAAACCGCATTTACAAAGAATAAGATTTTGAAATTTTTCTTCTGGTTTTTTCTGCGGGCAAGCGACATAAATCCTTGTTGTATCATTCAGAATATCATATTGGGAAACTCTATTTTCATCAGCAACATCTTTTGGAGCATCTTCGATTGCGGCAACATTCATTTCAGGCATAATTACAACATCCGTTTTTATTTCTTTCGCAACTTCCACACGTTCCTGCAAAGTTACTTTTTCTTCTGGGAATTCCTCTTGGTCGACATGAGTTTTTTCAGCAGATAGTACTTCAGGCTGTTGGGGTTTAGAATCAGTTGTCACTACAATTGGTAGAACATACGATCTCTTCGCCGCGATGACTCGTAGTAATTTAGGCATTGTTTGGTCTGTTCTTTGAATATCTATCTTCTTTTCTTTTTCAGGAATTATAAAATCAGTTACTAGGGCGATCGGTTTTGATCTCGCAAAAATTTTTCTAATAATTTCTACAAATAAAATTAACATAATGCCGCATCAAATTGATCAACAATACTTTTTATTCACATCAAACGTTAAAATGCTATATTACATTATTATGTAATATTTATAATTTAATTTAAGTAAATATTGCAGAAAATTTATAGAAATAATTCTAAAAGCTTTCAATAATAAATCTTTACAAGACAAGAAAACCATTATAATGACGCTGAAACAGTGTCATATTTTAAAGCAAGAAATACAATGAAAAATAATAAATTATAACAAATCTTATCTCAGGAAAAGTTGTAAGGTTTAAAAAATAGACCCTCCTCTCTCTCTCTAAAGATTAAAGTAATTAAGAATAAGATGAATTAATTTATAATATACCTTTGTCTGCAATTTCTGTTTGTAGTGGTTTCATAATTGGTACAATCGCTTTTTCAATAATCTCTTGCTGGTCTTTTGTACTGGTTTTATCCTCAATTTCCAAAGCAATTTCTGATTGTTCAACATTTCTTTCACCATCAGCAATTGTTTCCTTTGCTTCAATTTTTCCTGTTTCTATTCTGTCTGTAATAAATGTTTTACCACGTCTAATTACATCGATCAATTTTTTAAATGGTCGATGTAAAAGTGACTCTCTCTGTTTGTCCTCAGTCGTTTTGATTTCTTTTGAAATATCTTGTCTCTCTTTTTCTTCTTGCGAGTTTTCTAATGTTTTTTCTTTCAGTTGATTGTTTTTATTTGATACCAAATTTTTCGTACGATTATTTGATTGTTGAAAGTAATTCCTCATTGATCGATTAAGCGATTGCGTTCTTCGCTGATTAATATGAGTCTTTGATGTTTTCTTTACACTGGAATTAGATACAAGATTCGAGCGATTATAAAACTGCGCGCGTGGTAATTTAGAATAAACATTTTTTGACAATGGTTTAGAGTTTTTAATTGATTCAACGGGAGTACGAGGTACATTTTTCGATCGATCATTTATTATTTTGTTTATTTGTTCATCTTGCTCTGCATTAGCAGGTTGTTGTCCCGTAAAACTATTGAGAGCAACATCATGCTTATTATTTAATTTTACCATTCTTTTATTGCCAGCATTCTTTTCCGGACTATTTAAGTTCGAGCTAGTTGTACTTTCTTCCACAAGTTTGTCCTTTACATCGTTTAGGAATACTCTGTTAACATCGTCTTGGTTAGCAAAGTTTGAATCGGGAATCTCCTTACAAATTGTTTCCTTTAGGGTATCTTTGGAGTCAGAATGTTCCGTCTTGTAAACTATTACTTCTTCCGGGAGTTCATTCGTTTCTCCAAACGTCTTGCAAACTGTGATATCTTCCGGAGGCTCTTCAGTAACGAATTCCTGACAGACTTTTGTTACTTTTGGAGGTTCAATCGAATTTATAAATCTTGTTTCACACACACTAGTATCCTTCAAATGTTCCTCCGAATTCTTACACGTCCATGTTTTTTTAAAACGTTTTCCATCGCCAAATGACGTCTCGCATACAGTTGCACTTTCGGCTAATTTTTTGGGTGTTCGGCAAATGGATATTGTTTCTAAACACTCTGCGACATTGCACACATTTTGTGAGAGCTCTTTCTTGTCTTCCTTGTCTTTCTCAACGCCTTTGCAGTAATCTTCATCCTCCTCCGCAATACAACTACATGTGGACCATTGTCGAGCCATTAGCTCCCTTTGGCAACTTCCAAGAGGTTGTTTCAAGCGTTTATATCCTATTTGCCTCTTCCATATATCATTGCGATTTATTGCTGAATCCTGGAATATTTTATTTCGATATTTACAACCATCTGCGAAACACTCTCTAGATTCCTCGCCGTACGAGCACTCCGTGTAGATCGATTTCGGTAACCACCTGCTACCATCGACCGCATGACACATGGTGCATTCGCTATCGTTTCCGCGAATATTATTATTGCGATCGTTATTTTTGCGATAATTTCTTTGTTCCACATTGGTACAAATCGCGCTTGACAGGAAGACATCATTGTTGTCTAATCTGGCTTTTGCTTCTGAAGGATAAGTGGTCATCCAAGATTCTGGATGTCCGGTATTGTTACACGCGCTGAAACTCGAACACGGAACTGTTAAGTATGACGAGTCCTGTTGAAGATCTGTGTTGTCCATATCTTTGCAGTAGTAATCGTCTTTGGTCAATGAAGTCGCGTCCTTGCCTCGGATGTTCTCATCGTTGACTTTAATATCTGCTTCTTCCTTATTGTTGGCTTCGCTCAATTCCTTCCTGATCATTCTTCTCATGAATAAAATTAGGCAACTGCTGCACTAGCAATTTCTTCCGTTTCTCTTTTATACTGTTTATCAGCTTACATGATGATGCGCTGCTAGCGCTAGCGCTTCTCGAATTGGATTCGGTAATTGTATTAGAGCTTATATCCGTGTAAGGAGGTCTTAATTTTTTTCTTCCCTTTTTGTACACAACCAGTTACAATTAGATATTATATATCAATAATTGAATAAATTAATAATTATTTCTAATTTATAATATATCAGTCAAATAATCATAGTACAATAATTATATGAATATAATGACAAAATAATTAATTCCAGCATTAATATTTATTAGCTTTTACTTTTTTCATGGTATCATCATCATCCGTATTGATTTATTAATATAAACGCTTAAATTATTTATAATTATACATAATGTATTCATAATGATAAACATAATAAATATGTTTTTAGACAAAATATCAATCCATTAATGTATTTTGAAATCTGAATATAATTTTACGTTTTTTATATTGGATGAAAAAGATTATATTTGATAAACTTACCTGGTTACTGTCATTAGTCTCCGAGCAAATATAGATATTGACATTACCGGTCATTCTGCGATTATCGGTGTTCACATTATTCGCTGATTTCGAATGGTTTTTGCTCTTTTTTTTACTGTTGACTTTATTTTGTACTGGTATTACATTTTCGTGCATTTTTTTGCACAGATACGAACTGTCATGCGTGGATAATTTATCACGCTGCCGTGAAACATGGCATGTAGTTTGTCGATTGGTACAAACGTTGAGTGATTCTTTGCAACGTTCTTCTAGTGCACGGGATCGATATGTATCGGATATTCCTTTAAGTTCCTTTGAACAGGGCAAAATCAACTTTTTCTCTTCCTGTTTCAAAGAAGTTTATTTACTAAAAATTTTATCTCGGTATTTAATTATTTTCCACAAGGAGCAACAAATTACAAAAAATAAAATATAAATTTTTGACATCACTATTTAATCTACTATTGTTTAGTTTTATATTTTTACGAAAAATATGATCTAGAGAAAAATTCTAAAGATATGTTGTGGATACTTGCATCTTAGGTACCATTGAACTTTTCACAAGAGTTTTCATAGCATCTTTAATAGAATTGTTAATCCGTTTAAGGGAATCGTTTATTTCTTTGTTGATCATCTCACTGAGCCTTGTTGGACTGATACCTCCGTTGCGCTCGAGTAGCTTCTTTTTCGCCAATATATCCATGCAAATCTCTCGCTTGATCCTTTCCTCTCCGCACGTTTCCAAAGTGCACGTGCAATTCGCCTCCGGCATTCTCTTATGATTTTCCGCCTTATTTTCCGGCTCTTGTTCTTTCATGATATTCTCTCCCTTCTCTTCGTCCACGCTAAAGCTTTCAGAGTTTCTCTCCTTTCGGCTGATCGGCGAAGACCGACGTATTGATCCTCAACGAGGAAAACCGATGATCTTTACGTCGCGAAAGAGGTAAGCTACATTTGCACTGTACAAAAGTATCTTTTGTGCGGAAAATACCGTACTCTATCTCTTGAGTCTTTAAATCCTCTGTCGGTCGAGAATCTACTGCTTTTCCTCTCGCTTCGATTTTTAACCCTAATCGTTTCTGCCCGTGTAAGCTTCTTACTCCCCCATTATCGTTTCTCGTGACGCATGTTACCTTCAGCTTTGTTACACAAATATATAACTCATCGTTCTTTTTGTTTCTTTGAATTTCTAGAAGCTTACATTCTTTGTCGTAAAACTACAATTATTCATACTTGAAAATTTGAGTTACTTGGTTAAATATCACGTCATACTGATACAGTAATGACAAAATGTCGAAAATTACTTTCATACATCTTTTGTTTCTTTCTTTCGACGCTTGCGAACATTATTTATTCTTGTTTAACATTTGATAAACAACAGGGATGAAATAATTTCAAGCGTTGCGAGCGACAAGTGAAATGCACTCTTAATTGAATAACTTTTAATATGATTATTTATTGATTTATATGGAATTTTTTAATATATTCCGGAATCTCATAATTTTAAGTATTAAAATCATTTATAAATCTGGCAATAATCAGACATACAGTTTCAAAAATACGGAAAAAGGAAGCTATCAAATTCATTTCTAAGGACTTCGATTTCTATTTTATCTTTCTTTTTTGTTTCGATGGTACACATATGAAATCGACCAATACATTATTCACGTAGCTTGTTGATCGCATTTCCGATGGTCACGAGTTTCGGAATCCTTCGTGATTTACGAGTGTTCTCAATTTGCCTGTGAAAAATATACGATCGTCTTCAAAGGTTCCGCGTTAGTAAATGGATTTTCAAAAAGTATAACTTTGACTCATGCTCATTGAGCATATTAATTAATCGTTTAGTCGTAATAGCATTTAGCACCAACGATAAAAAATCTATTGTTTGCTTTTGATTCTGGCAGTCATTGTACTTGTTTTCAAACAGATACTTCAGTGCAGCATGTTATCCAGTTATGCATATAAAGTGATAAATTATTGCACTCATATACAATACGTGAATGCAATTTTTTAATATTATTATCAACTTTAATAAATATTTGATACGTTACTCCATAACGCTACTTGATAAACACTTGATATCTTCAGAGAAGTTTATTATTTTTTTAAATTTAATATCATTCCAAAATAAATTAAGCTTATAAATTCTGCTGAACTTATCAATACCTAAAATTGAGTTGCAAATTAGATTCTCAATTATTTATATATTTTAGAAAATTTCACAGGCAAACCCAGCAAACAAGCTGACGTTATTTATCATCATTTTGACGTCATTTTGACGTCCAAGACGTTATTTTAACGTCAAAATGACGATAAATAACGTCAGCTTGTTTGCTGGGAAGCCACCTACCTTAACATTTATAATAATATTTATCACTAACACACTAATTACAAAATTTCTTTATTATACACTAAAACACATTTATGAGATATCAACATTGTTATCTGTGGTTTCATCAGCCGAAGTCGAAACATCAAATCGACGATGTTCGTAGTAACTGCAAATCGATGACATCTCGCTAAACGATTCACTTTGAAATTTTTGAGTTGCTTCATATATTGTAGTACACTCTTCTTCTCTTTCCCGTTTATCACACGTTGGCTGCATACGAACATTAATTATAACACTAATTGTATTTTATTGGAACATAAAGCATTTATACGCATTAAATTCCGGAAGAGCATAAATTAATTTTAAATTGTTTTAGCTTCCATACTGAAAGCCAACATGCAACTGAATTTTCCGTGGTTAACTGCAATTTACGCGCAAATTCACTTTTACCATACTAATCCCGGTTAAATTTCTCGCGAATAAAGTTTCATTTACCTTAAACTTGTTTACAACTTTCTCAAACTTCGACGTCGTAGTAATTTCTTGGTCTTCATTTTTGGGAGGAAACAATTGTTTCAGATCTTTACATTTGTCTGCACGATGAGATAAAGATATTAGAGGCTTGTCGGCTTCTATCACTTTCTTCCGAAACTCTCGCACCACATTTTTGAAAGTTTGCCTTTCTTGATATGGGAGAGTATTCCCCTCGGTCAGTCTTGTGGAGACCTTGGATAGTATTCATATCGAAACTGAGAGATATTCTATATCTTTAACCTTTCATTCTTAAGCGACCATATTGCTACGTAATCACATTGAGAATACTTTCCATTTCCAACAATCACATAGCAACAAAGTATATTAAGATTCAATTAGAAGAAAAATTAATCAAGCTGTATTAGCATATTACTGGATATGACAGAGTTTAAGAATTCTGAGATTATTTTTAGGTAATAGATAATAAGATCTAAAATAAATTTTTTTACCGAAGTTAATCTGCTAACGCTTTCATGAGCATCGCACGTTACAGAAGTACCGCATGCCCACTCCTTCGATTTTGTACTCGAGGGAGAATCCCTCGTACTTCGAAAAGCGCTCAAAGCCGTCCATCCTCTAGCTTCTCGTTCTTGAATTAATCTCATTCTATCATGTCCTTTCAGCTCTTCTATTAAACCTGGTGCTTGATACGCGGGTAGATATTTCTTCAACATAGGTACTTCTAATCTAGTTTTATGCACATTAACATCGTACTTCTTTTTTATTCGCTGTGATTTCTTTTCTGATAAACTGTAATTTAAAAAATTGATTTAATTTTTTTACTCTCAAATTTATTAATATTTTAATATGCAATATTTTATCCGGTTTAATATATACATATATATACATATGTATCAAGTTTTATTTTTAAAATCTTGCTTTATTTGTAGTATCTTATTTCTGTGAGCTATAATAAATACAAGAGTAACGGATGAAATTTTTATTGTTTAAATATTTCTATGTACAGGATGGGACTATTACCATCTTAGACCCAGTTCCACAACTCACGGTTAATTCTTAAAATCAACTTATTCATTGTCTCTTTCAAATTCTAGAATTGGAAAGAGATGAGAAACAAGTTGAACCTCGGTTAAAAGTTAACTGTGAGTTGTGGAACTGGCCTTAGATATATCTTTAAAGATCTATAAGATCCAGGAGAAAGATCTGTGTAATCAAATTGCATATAAAGAGAGTCATACGACAATAAATCAATCAATTGTACAAGATGTATCCATTTCAAGAACAAGTTGATAAGAGCTTCATTTATGGAGAATGTAAAAAAATTCAATGCGAATAAAAAACGTATATCGCTGAACGATATTCTGATCGTACTTAGCCTTCGGATTGAATAATTAAAAATGTATGCGATAAACTTAAGCAAACCGGTAACTTAAATAAAAGTAAAAGTGAACATGAAAAGCGAATAACTCATGAAGGGAATGAAATTGAATGGGATTCTTGCAATAATGGCTCGAAATCCTCACATTAGTTTGCGACAAATTGAATCAGAAACTAGTGTTAGTCGAAGGAATGTTACTCTACATTTTGCACCATTACAAATTACACCTTCATACCATCTCAACCTTCACGAAGTATTGTATGGAATGGACTTTGTCCATTGTATTGAATTTGGTTAATGGGTTCAATATCAAATTCGGAACAATTATCATTTTTTCATATCGTATTACTTACTGAGAAGACAATAGATATTTACAATCACAAGAATGTTACTTTACATAACATACATTCCTGGGCAATGAGTTCTTGTTAGCCATAGCAGATCGAATATCAGAGACAATGATCCCTGAATATATGGTTCAGTATCGATTTATGTACATAAATAAGTCTTATATATTTTAAGACTATCTTAAGTACAGCTTTAAAATATACGAACTAATCACAAAACCGTATTAGCATATTAACTCATTTACCTAAGACGGTCTTGAAATAAGAACTATGAATACCGGTCGTAACTAACAGAATTATTGGTCCTTATTTTATCAACGGACATCTAAATGGAAACAGCTACGCCACTTTTCTTGAGTATATATTGGACCTTTTGTTAGAAGACTTGCCTTTAATCACATGACGAACAATGTGGTACCAGCACGATGAATATCCGGCTCATTTTTCATTGGTTACGAGAAATAAATTTAATAAAAAATTTGCAAATCGCTGGAATGGACGTGGGAGCTGTATAGATCAGCTCGTTCATCAGATACCACTGGATTTTTTATTGGGATTACAAAGGATACAGTCTATAAAGAAGAACCAACTACCTCAAGGCATGCAACAACGAATCATTACAACCTATGCGTTAATAATTTCTGAAATTATTAAAGACTAAGCTAATCAGAGATCAGAAGAATCCAGTGATTATTGATAGTGATGGCCATCATTTTAAACAACTTTTATAACATTACGAACGTTATTTAATATGCTAATTAATAATAAAATAAAAAATAAAATGTCACATAATATATAAAGTATTGTAAAACGTTGTAAAGCAAATTTATTTATTATGAAAAACTTTTTATCGTTTTTTAACTTTTAATCTTGTTCAATAATCTTGGGTTATGAATTCTGAACTTGTTTTGAGCGCCTGTATCACGTTATGGAAAAAAATATTTCCGAACTTATTTAAAAAAAATTAAGATGACCTTGATATCTTCAAAGTACCTCTACAAATTATTGTCGCCGTATGATAACTTCCCTTGTATCGTGAAATTTTGGTTACGCAAATCTTTTTCTGCATCTTATAGATTCGAAGATATTTAAGATTGTAATAGTTATATTGCCTTACTTTGTACATTTTCTATAATATTCCTGTTTAATCTATTATATAATATATTTCTATTTTTTCTATTTTCTCTAAGGTAAGATAAAATTTGTATATAAACGTACTCATTATTATATGAACTCAAAAGTTTCCGTTGATAATCTTGACAGCAAACTATTCGTTCAGGTGCTGTAAATTGTGGCTGAACATGACAAGACCAGACTTCCGGCTTGTTTGTAGACTTCAGATCGTAGACATCATCTTTCCTGCTTTGAGTATCTTCCCTGTCGCGAAGATTATACTGAGTTTGACGATCTTCTCTTAATTCAGCTGATCTTAACGGAGAAACGACTCTTCTGTGTCTTCGAATGTCGTCTGGACACCATTCTGTGCGACTTGCACAGAAAAAGTTTTCCGTGTGTCGTGTACTATCAAATCATTAATCTTAGGAACTTATATGTAAAATACAACATGAGTATGTTACCTAGGATGTCCATAAGTTTGCATATCGCGGCTATAAATCTTTTCTTGCTTCCTCCTATCATAAAGCTTTTCTTTAATCAGTGTTGGTTTATTGCAATATTTTTGTTTTGTTCGTGGTAAACTATTATCAGATTCTCTATAGAAAACATTATGAAATTGCATTCTTATAATAGATTAAGTAGATTAAGTAATTAAATATGTTAATTAAAAAAATACGTTAAGTAATTTAAAAAATCTTTTTTTTTATTACATTTTTTTCTCTTTTCGTTACCTCTGTTTACGTTTATATTTATCGAACCATTTTTCACGTCTTCTTTTTTCTTTTTTCCTTTTCTTTTCCAAGTCAGCTGCTCTGGGAAATTTCGTGTCGATATGCATCTTATCACACCTTTTGTATTTTTCAGATTTTCGCAGATCTGTTTCAATACTTTTTTCGTGTACAAATTTTTTAGTTTCGTGCACGGAAACCTGAACACTTTTTTGTTCCATTTCAATATCTTCTTCAAATTCCACCGACTTTCTATCGTCAATACGTATTTCTGCCGTTCCCGATTGCTTCGTTAATTTTTCCATGGCAGGTTTTTCGCGTCTTTTTATTTGGCACGTGACGCTGTACAACTCTGAACTAGCCAACGGATCGTACAATCGAACTTTTTCATTTACTTCCGAAGTTGATGCTATTACTTCTTCTCCGGCTCTTTTTTTTCTAGATAATTCTGCAGCTTGTTTCTTTTTGGCAAAGTATTTTCTCACACCTATTTCTTCTGCAAAATTATTTGACTCCGCAATTGTTTTGCTATTTTTCGCTAACGATCCCCTTCGATTATTTTCGATTAGAGCTTTAGTTCTTTGTTGTTCTATTTCACTATCTATCGATGTTTCTTCCGTAGTGACAATTTCTTCTGCTTTCTTTTCTGAAAGTCAGATAAATATGCTTGATTGATTATGCTGTTTCTTTTTTTGTGTAAAATTTTAAAACAGAAGATACTTTGATCTAATCTTTCCCAATCAGTAGTCAACAATTCCGTTTCCGACATTGCGTCTGTTTTAGACATTTCGTTACTTTGTTCTGTAACACTCACGTCCGATTGACTCATGCTATCTTTGACATCGCAAGACGTTTGTGACGTGCACGAACAAGGAATCTAAATAAATCCGTTTTTTATTAATACAAATGAATATAAAGTTATAAGAATTGAGAATAACTATATAAGTAAAAGAAATATTAAATAATGTACGAATAAATTACTGCTCATTTTCATCAGATAATAGCTTTAATTTTGTTAAAATATAATATTTTTTAACGATCGACGCTAACCAGAGAATTACAATTTCGCAGAAATAAGCAGAAAACGATAAATGTACTTGAGTGTAATTATCACTAGTGATGTTTGATTTGTCCGTTTTTTGATTGTCGATATCGAGTATTCTGGTATCTGGTAAAATATTAACGCGTTCTGTCGGGCGAACATATCCTCGTTTCGATTGCGAATCTATAATCTCGTTCACTTCGAAATACGCCGTATCTTTCGAAATTGGTTGAAGATATCTATAATATATTACATTGTGTACAATATATTAACGTTGTAAAAAATATCTACATATCGCTTGTTTAATATAAAACAAAATTTTGTAATATTAATTTTAAAGTGCAATTTTGATATAATAACTGATTATAAAGAAATAAAAATATATTCTTTTAAAGTAATATTCTTTCTTTTCTGCTCTTTTTTGCAAGCAACCAAAAAATGACAATTTTTTAGTTGTGTCGTTGTAATAAATGAGCGATATTATGGATTTCACAATTATTGTATAGTGATATTTAATTTAGGCTACTACATCTTGGTTTTGCTATACCTTGGTAACTTTTTTATCATAAATTTCTTTTCGTGAGGATGTCTCAGTTTTACATCATCAGCTCTCACGTGAAGATCTGGTTGGCGACAGACCGTTCCGCGTCGTGCACGATGCGAATCATAATTTCTGCTGTAAATATTATCCCCGGAATCGTCATGATCTGAGATGATTTGTAAACAATTTACTTGCCGATCGTGCGCCTTTAAGAGCGCGCGCTGCTCGTTCTTTTCATCGGTGGAAGACGAGGAAGCGGAGGAAGAGCTCTTATGCTTCGCGTCTTTTTTCGTAGTGCGAATTCGTCGATACGTTTGTACAGGCGAGGTAGATTGATTTCCAGAAAGCATCCGTACTATTCTATCCAGGAGAGACGGTTTTCCCATTCGCCATTCGCCGTCGCTATCGGTCTAAAAGGAAACGAAAATTCACCGTAAATGATCGATGCAGAAATTACTGATTAAAAATAAAATAGAAAGAAGACGCTAGCGAGATATCGATGTTATTTTACCGTTCTTTTACCGAGCCAAGAAATTTTCGTGAGTGCAGCAAGGATTCTTCCTATGCGACTACTTCGTTTTCTTGCTTTGGCAGTACCGTCCTTTAAGAGTAATTCCTTTGAGCCGTCGTCCATCTCAATGTGAATTACCTCTTCCTCATCTAGCTCTTGTGTAGCGCAAGACTCGGTGTCCGCTATTGATGTAGACGAGCTGGAATCGTTCTTGCGCGGGGAAGAGCAGGATTTCCTTTTCAACCTGGTACGAAGCCTTCTACGAGCTCTCACCACGAAACAGGACGTTGGATCTTCGCTGCTGGAAGTAACTTCCTTCGCCAATGGCTCGTTAAAAATCTAAATCGAACATTTCTTTTACTGAGCAGTCCTTCATTATCGCCATCTATTATTGAAGTCAACTTGCTTTTTTATTAGCATAATAAAAATTGAGCTTCGATTAAAGCATCTTAAAAATCGATAATTTATTTATATTTTATCTAAAAATCATGGTATCAAGTACAATATTATAATTTGGAAAGGGTTTATTTGCATTAAAGTTAATTTCGCAAAAAATTGTTCATATATATATATATATAAATTTTTAATAAAATTTTTTTGTTTATAATGCCTCACTTGAATCGTAACGTCTTCTCTTATTTTCTGCGATTCGATGTCTTTGAATGGCATTCTCCGATGCTCGACTTCGATCTCTCGTGATCCTTCTTGATAAGCTGACACATGTAATTATTACTTTAACTTACTCGAATTTATTCTTTTAAGGATGATTTGTGAAATAAATTGCGTGTATTTGAAGGCATGTATTTGTAGTAGAAGTATAATTCAAAACACAAAAGTGATGTACATACTATAACTATAGACCGACTCAGAACTACTTTCACTCGTATCATCGTCCGTTTGGACTGCTACATTCTTCTTTTCAACAATTATTCTTTCTATTCTTTCCTCTTTCCTTTCTTCAGATATTCTTTTTCCCGGTATTCTTTCTACCAATATTTCTTCTTTTGGTACTTCTTCTTCCGGTATTATTTCTTCTGGTACTCTTTTTTCCGGCATTTCTGCTTCTATTTCTTCTTTTATTTCTACTTCTTCTTTTGGTTTTTCTTCTACAATTGGTTCTTCTCTTTCATCGACATAAGTACTTATTGGCACAAATTCCTTTCTTGCGATCAACTGCTCATCCGATGAATCTCTAACTCGATTAAAAACGAGATAATAAATCAATACTACACAGTTTTAATAACATATTTTAAAAACGGGCACTCGTAAAGATATAAATATTTCTTTAAATTGTAATTAAATGGACGTATAATTCTTGTAAAGAATAATTATTTAGAAAAGAGAAAAGCAATAAATTATTTTTTAATGTTCATAAGTATAAAGACATATATAAACAAATATTTTTTTAAAGACGCGATACATTGCTAATATGTTGTAATATGTTGCATAATAGCATACTTTCATTCTCGTGTTTTCTAAATTTTCTTGCAACATTTATCGTTAGAACTTACTGTTCCTCGCTAATATCCGACAAATCGCCGTACTCGATAGGCGATCGGCAAATCGTGCAGAGATTCTGCAAGTCCGCGAAGCATTGGATGCAGAATAAACCGAGGCAGCCTGGCGTGGCACATTTAATGTGCGGTTCTTGATCGGAACGTTCCACGGAACCGCATAGGAGACACACGTTCTGCTTTTGAGGGAACAATTTGTTCAGGAAAGGGCAAATAGCCAGACATCGTTCCCTGAACGTGACTCTCTCGATTCTCTCGCCCTCAGTCATGCCAAACTTGCGGCGCAACTGGCGTCGTGCAAATTTCAGAAAGCTACCTCTCGATCTGTGCACGAATTGAACTCATTAACTAAACGTAGTTTGCAGTTTATATCGATTAAAGTAAGAAAAAAACTGAATGATAAATTGCACGATCGAAGAAACATCGTTATTTTCGTGTAATTTAATATTCAAGAGAGTTTTTTTAAACATTTTTATTTTAATCCTGTCAGATTTTAATACTCAATTAAAAATGACGAAGTGTACAGCGTACTTTTAATACAATATACCGACATCAACCTTTAATAATATTTTATGCAACGACCAACATAAAACTTTGTTAAAAGTACTTTGATATCAATGTGCCGGTCGATTACTTCATTAGCTAATTGAAAATACATTACCTAATTATATGATTATACAACCAAGCAGCTCTTTGCTTTGCTCTTTCCGGGTGATATTTGCACATTACGACATGCCGCAATCGTAATCCGTACGGTTCAAATATCGCCATGATCCAGCAGAAGGCGATTAACGTCACAATCTGTGTATACCGATCTAAATCTGGAGGGATGGGATCTGGGAGGCAGGGTATCACATCGATCTCTGTATCCTTCGCGTGCGGCGTGAAGGCTTTCACGATGCTTCGATAAAGGTCGGCGAGATAGCCGTCACCAGACACATGGACGCCCACGAAATTGGGTCGTTGGACCTAGAGATCGATATATACGTTCCACCATTATATTACCTTCCATCGTGATTATTCTACGCCGCGGTATATATCCGACCGCCGATTGTCGATATTCACCGCCGCACTCCACGCAAATCTCGATAACAAAATTGCGGTTGTAAGCTAACAGAACATTCAATTAACTCAGTCAGCGAAATGTACGTCAATTGTAATTTAATTTTTCAGAAATGTCTATTGCTGATCATAAATTTTAAAATAAGTTGATCAGCAATAGAAAAAATTGATGATGCTTGAACTGGAAATTGTAAGATTCATACAAAAATAAATTATTAGATACCAAGACCCATTTTGATCGAATATGACTTTCTTCGCTTATTTGCATCAAACATTTCTCAGTCAATTTTCATTTACTATTATTAAAAGCTATTTTTTAATTAATTTAAAAGTAGCTTTTTATCGTTACATTTATCGTGAAAGATAAGAATTAAATATTAAAGGATCTAAAAAAATTCTTGAAGAATAGGTACATTTATATTTTCTAATCAATATTAGTCTCGTTAAGATACCTTTGTTTCGATCCGTCCGTGATACCTAATAGTGCTAAGAATCCAATAAAGACTGTAGTCCGCCATCATATGAATGCAGATTTTAAACATCGTTAAGCCCAAAAAAACTGCAGATTTTGCGAGTTTTATTTTTTCTACCTTGATCAGAGTAACGGACGTCAGTGGGATGTATTGATTTCTTTCGCGGCGGTTTAACGGCAGAATGGTTTCCTTATCCTGACGTGTTCTTATTAGATCGATAGTGCGCAAATCATCAGTCAAGTAGCGATTATCGAAGCGATCGCTCGTCAACCATTTATGCCGATAATGCAAAATCCTAGAAAATGTTTCAATATAAAAAATTATTTTGGTTGCAAATTATTAAAATGGCACCTTAAAATTTACCTTAGCAGCATGAAAAAAATGAAGAAAGTGGTCATGAAACTCATCCAATCAAAAACAGCTAAAAATTTATCGGTCCTTGCTCGTATCTCTGTAATTATACCAGTTGATACGTCTTCGATGGTTTTAGTTTGGTTCGTTTCAAAATGGAAAGAATGCGAAAATTTCACTTTAACGTAGAACATCGCTTTTATGTGGCGAGTGAATCTTTTGATCTCTATGTAAGCAAAAGATATTAAATCAGAAAGAAGTATATAAAAGCTTAGCAGTATTATGCTGATGGAAATATTTTTAAATTCATAAATCGCCATATTCTCGTTTATCGACTTTAATGCAAATTTTATTTTTAATATCAAGAGTTTTCTTACTTTTTCTTTTTATTTAAAAACTTATGAAATATTTGATGATTATGATTAAATGTTTTATGAATATTTAAAATTGTAAATATAGATTGTATTCCGATAAATTTAAAAATCATTGACATTTACAGAGGTCTGGCAATTTTAAAAAGTTTATTCTAATATAAAGCTTCCTTTATAAAGTTTTTTATAAAGCCTTTTCTCTTAAAAATCTTTTATATATTTATAATCTCAACATACTTTCCTGTACAGCGTTAACTATAGTATCGGCGACATAAGATACGAGCATGCAGATGAAGTCTAGAGGTTTCACTACATAGCACAAAGCACTAACGACGTACGCCAGATTGCAAATCCCTCCGAAAAGGGGACCAAGCTTTGCCTTGCAGTCATCTACCGCACCTTCAAAGACCCTCTGACACCTGTCGAACGGCGTACCCAGCTTCTTGTTACAAATATTCACAATGCTGCCGAGCCATTGGAAAACCGACGTGATCACTCTTACTGAAAGATACATTTTTAAAATTACGAAGATCGATTATATGCAAAGCCAATGGGAGAACGTTGACTCACGTATACTTAGCACGAGTCGTTTGATAGCCACGAGAGTCCGCTTAATTTTCTTCATGACCACCTTTACCGTCTTTATTACTTTCGATATCGCGTCTCTCAAAGCGTAAAAGGGTTCTTTTATTAAATCAATTACATTCTTTACGGCTTGCTTTAATTGTTCCTATATGTATATTTTTATAAATTATATTAATAATAACAATTCCAAATAACGATGACAAATCAAAAGACATAATCAATTTTATGAATTCGAGAATGTGCATGCAACAGAAAGATTGCGGAACTAATGGTACGTTTAAGCCATTGTCGGTTAAACAAAAGATCTAACAATGGATAGAATCAAGAATGTGTGATTTCAAGGACATTCGACATTGTGTAAAGATGTAAAGACATAAGTGGAATGCATAAGAGGACTCACCTGTAAAAGCTTACCTGTCCACAGGCTAAAGACTCCGAAAGGATACTAATATTATGCAAGATATTCTTTGCCGGTCCGGTAAGTGTTAGAATAAAAGCATATGCCATCAAGGCCTGTCTGCCACGTTTAGAAAAGAACTGCGGCAGCAACAGAAACATGATACACCTGTGCAAATGTTCATATAAAGTCATAAAAGAATGTAAAAAGATCAAATTATGAGATATAATAAAAGTGAAAAATACCAAAATCTTTATTATACTTTTGACTAATTATAATTTTAATAATTTAAATATTCCATGGATCATAACTCTCGTATTTATATCATTGAAATTCGGATAAGGCGAAATTACCTTATACGATGAGAAAACGCCAAACCGAGTGTGAGGATCATTCCGAGGATCGAACACAATATCGTTGCAGACGAGAGAGTAAAACTTAATTGAATCACGAAGAACACGAAAAACATGTACGTAAGAAATATGCCAAACAAGAATCCAAAAATACTCTTCAGAATATAATTTTCGAGTGAACCATCTATGCGAAGAAGTCTCACTTTTTTATAAATCCATATACGCTTTAAGGGGGAAATTATTCGACTCCAGAAATGCTTAAACTTTTTTCTGTACCTATAAAAGTGTGACTGCGTGTAATAGGTTAATTACAAAAAGTAATAGTACACTAAAATAAAATATTTATGGCGCATAAAATAAAAAATACCATCAAAATTCTGAGAGAGAGAGAGAGAGAGAGAGAGAGAGAGAGAGAGAGAGAGAGAGAAGCACTGATGTATTTTTTAAAGATATATGTATAATGTAATATATGATGGAGTAGAATTTTACGCATAAAATTAATATCGATCGACAGATTAAACGAATTAAAAGGAGTTAAGTAGCAAGTTCACTTTAATCTCTTTCGTCGGAGACGCTGCTTCAAAGTCAGATGCGGCTTGACACCCTCGGAGATCTCAATCGATCTCAATTTCTCATCTTCGTACCTCAATCTAGCTTTCTCTAGTTTCCTCGCTTGGAGAACTAATTGAAAAAATGCCATGGTCTTAGTCACTTTATCTAATTTTCTGTTCTATTTCATACGGAACGTTTACTCTTATGAATTATATAACTATCCTAACTAATAAATATCGATAATAAAAATGTCACTGAATGTCAGGTTCCAGTATAAACTGAAGTTTCTAGCAACTTGCATACGTTCATATTCTGATTCTTCGTTGTTTACGTTTTATCCATGAATGAGCTATTTTTTATGTGCATTTTTACTGTATTTATTTAGAATTTATTATTTTTTTAATGCAATTTAATTTTTTTTTTCAATAATTCCTATTTTATATATTTACTATTATATTATAATTATTAATAATTACTAAGCTGATATTTTTTTTTTATTTTATATTCTGTTTTAGAATAAAAAATTGGACCGATTCTCTCGAGTTTTTATTTCAATTTTGTGAGAGAATAGACATTTTATGCACGGATAAGATTTCGTTTAGAGGCAAATACCTACAGTCATACAGATATTCTGTAACATAAACTGATATACTGGAGCTCCAAGTTCCGTTACCAGCAAATGATCACGGAGGTAGGCGTCGGCAGATGAACAAACAATGATAAAAGCCACGTGTTACCAGTACTGGTTTATCAAGAATTTTAATGCGAGCAATGATACATAATGCAGTTTCCGTTTGATTACAAATATTATTATTTTTTATCATGCATATGTATGTGCAATAAGCATAAAAACTGATAACTATTGCAGATTCTTTAAAAATATTGGCAGCCTGGTTCAAATTGCCTAAATTATAATTGTAAAATAAAAACTAAAGTAAATTTATGCTCGTTATCACACTTATCGTAGAGTCTGCTACTTTTTAAAGCCTTATCGAGAATACCACAAACGTTTGAAAGAATTTAATATTTTTCCCAAAATATTTGTGATAGACATTTTACATTTTTAAATTATCTTGAACTTTCTGGATGATGTTTCTTTCTGGAGCAAGGATGGCTATCCAGCGAGTTGCGTTCTCCTTGTTTGCCTGGAACGTTCTCCAAGAGCCCGCTCTACATCGAACGTCGCCAGTGTTGGTCTTCGATTCTTTAAGGAGGACCGCACGATACCACCAACGAGCGTCGGAGCGAGACATCAATGATACCGCGCTGCGGGCCGGCGAAGGTGGGCGTCGAGGTCGCCGGAGAGGGGCGCGCAATCTAAACCCGATAACGAGCCAGCTGGCAGCGGCAGTACCGTCGTTTACGTGGAGGTACGACCTTCGCGAGAGGTTGCTCTCGCTGGTGGTGCCGGATCGCTCCTTCAAAAGGTCACAGCCTATCCTGGGAAATAAATCGCGGCGCGAACTGGTACCACTCGCGGAGAACGGGAAAGTGCCCGTTTATCTCAAGGAACACGTCGAGGAGTGGTGAAACGACTGGGACCAGGAAAGAAAAAAAAAAGAAAAAACAAACATGCCGTGAATTTTGTCAGGTGACATTGCGTACGACCCGACGAAGTCGACGGTGTTCATAGCGCGTGCGGCTTTCGATCGCATGCGTCCAACGCTAGACACTTCGTCGTCATCGTCGTCGTCGTCGTTTTTGCCGCGCGTATGCATGTATACGGTGTGTAGTGGTACGCGCGTGTGATCGTGTTGTACCTGTGGTACCTCCTGACCCAGCTTCTACCTGATCCAGGTGCCCGACATCTGGACCAATCACGATGACTACGAGGGAGCTCTATGTTAAGGTATCGCGGGGACTAGTTCGGGAATTATATTTGATATCAGGTGTGCATCTCTGAGGAAGATGGCAGGTCTCCTCTGACGTAAATAAAATTGCGCGCCGAGGATTTTCTCGCGTGCCGACGTTTCAGTCCTTCGGGGGGGATTAACGCTACGCTTCAAGGGGATGTTTCGATTCAGTATGATGCGCGAAGCGGCGTGACTAGAGATTTTCGTCAGATTTTCCTCTATAACTAGAGACGCAATGGTGGAAGATGATTAGGGATGTTGTTCCATTTTCTGGATCCGAAGGAATTTTGAAGATAAATGTATATGAAACGTGTCTTTAACTTCAAGTACATTAAAAGGGTTGAAATTCAATAAACAATATTCGTAGTAATAATTTATAAATTTTTTGAAACTTAATTATTATTTAAAATTGCACGTTGTCATTGTATTTACATTTATGTAAAAGTATTGGATTAAAAATTCAACGATAACGAAAGAAAGAGTATGTGAGTTAGATATTTTGTGTTAATATGTAATTACCTTAACTTAACATTAACGTTATGTAATATAATAATAAACGGTTTGATCTTTTAACAACCTGTTATTTCCAATGTTAAAAAAATATAAATTACGCTGTGTTAATTTCACCAGAATTTAAAAAAAATAAATTTTAATCGCATGTATTTATTGTTTTTAAATTGGCGAAATTAATGGCGTTTTAATATATTAGCATTGTAGATAACCAGTTGTTAAAAGGTTAGAACGTTTGTTTTTACACTATGTAACATTAGCTACGTTAGTTACACTGTGCCCTTAGTCCGCGACCTATACAATAGGTGTCCTTGTTTATCCTGTAGGTTAAACAAAGACACCTATCGTATAGGTCGCAGATTAAGTGCACGGTGTAAACGTAGCCTATGTAACATTAAATTAAGATAATATATTAATAGCACAAAAGGAAAAATCTAGCTCGACTTACTGCCCTCTTTTTCATTATTTTTGAATGTTTATTCATACGAGAACCTGTATATATTTTTTAAATTAAATTTTATCTAGATTATTTCAGTCGTATATAATATCTCGAAGTCTCGCTTGACGTGATTTATCTTTATATCAACCAGGAAACTCATGGAGTTGAAAATGTCTCGGTTATACAATCAATGGAAACTGCGGGAACGACGTTTGCCACTGCGAGTTTATGGTTGCGCGTGCGAAACCGTGATCCGACTCCGTTTCTACGCCTTTTGTTAAACATTAACAACGCGCAACACTTTGGCATTTGGAATAAACACATCTTTCTCCCGGTATCACCGTGTATAACTCGCAATCCAGGAAAGATCTGTTAGGATTATTTTTTATAAATATCCAGAGAAGCTACATAAGTTCCAGCCTTTTAAGAAACCAGTCCTCTCTATTATACAACAATAAGATCAAATAAGAATTATATAAACAATTACATAAATATATAAATATATAAAAGAATTATATAATTATCGTTATGTCTATGTTGCTACATTCCCATATATACGTATATCACGAATATGGGTCATCCATTTACATAATATGCATGTCACAGTTTCTATGATACGAGAGACTTAAACCGAAGAGAAAATACTGTTTCTCACTGTTATTCTTTTTACTCTCATTTGAATATAACAGACGTCTCCATTGTATTTAATTATGCAGGCTATTATTCTTGCTTCCAAAGAATTTTTTTTTTCTTCTCTTTCCAATGAGTATCTTGATAAGAAGCACAATCATCTCTCTGAAATGTTTATTTGAAGATAATCTTGATAACTTAGCTGTTTTCAGAGATCTTGATCGATACAAAGTAAACAAATTCTCAAATCTCACTGAACGTACCTTTAAATTCAGGCTTTGTACAATATCGTATATGAAAATCAATAACACTAACTTGGCATCCTATCTAAAGCATTCTCTTTGTCAAGATTGACGAGTTCTGTATGTGTCCGATTGTATACTTACTTCATCATGCAGTTAATATCTTTTTCTCAAAATTGATATTAACAATAATTTATGTCTGTTGCAACTTTTAAACCGTATGATCTATAATGAATATATTGTTGTTTTTAAATATGTAGAGAAAATCCACGTCTTTTATTTCTCATTTCTTTAAAACAAAGATATTGATAAGAATTCTCGGTTTATAACGTTTACTACATTTTTATTGATATGTACTGACTGATCGAGCTGCAGAACGCTGACTTGAACAACAAAAAATTGTTAAATATTTTACTGTATGTGTGTGTGCATTAATAAATACGGAAAAATGGAGTGTTTCTCGGGCCATCGAGATTTCTTTCCGAAAGTAAAATCAATAACTGTTAGCAAGAGAACCTCCATTACAAGAGACCTAAATTCTGATCTAAATCAGGTGGTACGATTATAAAAATAACAGCTTGTGTTTAATTTATCGCACGATAATATTCCACTAATAACACGATTGCGATTATATGAAATGCTTTTGATAAAGAGACTTGAAATATAAAATTAATATAATTATTTTGAGAGATTTAGAATCACACACAACTAAAACAAATTATTACTATGAAAAATATAAATTAACAATGAATTAAAGCGATTATATGTGAAGCAATCGATTCCTTCCGAAAAAATTATTGCACCACTTTTTGTAACTCAACTGTCATTAACAGATCGCTAAACAGCCGCATTTTCTACATAGTCATGAATTATGTTAACCAAAGCCGAAATCTCGGAATGTCCCTAAATGTCACGACCATGTGATAATTACAATTGTACCTTTCAAGATAATTAACTGTTCTTTGGTGATTCTTTAATTATTTGCTAAATGGCGGAAGCGAGGACGGATATTTATACGTAATTTAGTAATGACGGAATAAAATAAGACTCAGTCACAAGTTTAAAATTATACGTTTAGGAGTTTATTACAGTGTGACTGGCTCTCTTTCTCCGCGGCTTTTCATTTTTTCTTTTTCTTTGAATCAGCTGCACTCACTCTCTAATGATCAAGTCCCGATCGGTCTTTCTCGAACAATTAAATTTCTAAATATTATCGAAAAAAGAGAAATGTTTTTATCAATCGCGTTTGAAGGATCATATCCTTCAATAAAGGTGAAGGTCTCCACGTTAATTCTCGTGTTTGTCTCGTGTATGTCTTGCCTGAAGCCAAAATAAGAGTCTAAGCTTAGTCTATGTGAATGTCCATGTATGTGTATACCTATATGTTTCGCAGCGAAGACTGATTTCGTGAATGTAAATTATATATAAACGAGACTATCAATGCGGATTAACTGTGACAATGCAATCGCTATAGTATCTTTCAATAGTTAATCGTCGTCATCCGATTCGTTCCGGAAGGAAATCGTCATGTCAGCGACAGGTAATATAAGCGTATTATGAAAAAATTAATTTTGTCAGATTTAAGATAATTGCAACTTAAAAATTTAATTGTATGAAAACAACATATGTCTAACGTGCAGTTTATTTTTTCTCACGATGAGTAGTAAATCCACGTGTGAATTGAAATGAGAAAAAGTAATATGATGCATATAATATGCGTCTTGGGATTAACGTGCTGCCGAGCAATGAAAACCGAGATTAGAAAGCGCTATTTCCTTCGGTTTATGCTATTCCCTTTAAGACTGTGACGCTTCTCCCCGACGTTGGTGGTTGATTTATCGGAGTGACCAGGTAAGCGGCGGGGATTGCCCGAGGTCGGGCATCATGCTTTTTGTTATAACAGGTTTTCGCTTCTTCGGACGCGGGGATACGAGGAAAAATCCTCGAAAAAAACTGGCGACGTGGACATTGTTCCTTAGGTATATTTTTTTTCATCGATCATGCCAATTCGAGCGTAGCTACGACTATGTGGGTCTTCAGAGAGTTCTGAAATATCGAATATCGAACACATATGAAAGAGAAAAATACGGTTCGTGTTTCATATATTGTTCTACGACGAGGGAATTTCAAATCTCTTTCTCTTTATACTTTATAGCATCACAAAATATTTTTCAAATTGAGAAAAATGTATTCTCTTTTACTCTCTTTTTTTATGGCGCATTTTTTCATTTTCGGAAAAAGAGCGCATTTTTCTCAATTTGAACAATATTTGTTAATGCTATAAAACGAAAGATTTAAAATTCCTTTGTCATAGATTATAGAACAATGGAACGTGAAGGTTTGGTCAAACAAATCTTTTTTCTTTTTATTATTTTCCAACATAATTATGCAAAATAATTTATGTAAAGTCAATTATTACAGATAAGATTTGTCATAACGAGAAACTTGAGTTCTGATAAATTTTTTAGTATGACGATACCGGGGACAATTTTCTCGAGATTGTTCCGGTGTGGATCTTCCTTAAACGATCGTCGCGACTGCAGATGAAATGTTCCTCATGATCTCGCGTGAGGAATCTACTGGTCTTTGCAATGACGGAGGGCAAAGAGTGTAGCGAGTGTAGCCTCGTGTCGAGACGTTTTGCTTTTCTACAGCAAGAGAAAGGGATCTGCTTGGCTATAAGCATAGCTCACCGGTCGTGTTCCTCGAACTGATCTCCCGGTTGGCTATTCCTAACAATTCTAGCTCATCTTTTACCATGAAAGCGCATTCGTGACTTCAGATAAATCAAAATTGAAATTTAAGAAATTACGATATAATGATCCATCAAACTCTCATTAAGACAAAGTCATGTGCGGTTCATTAAATATTCGTGTCATTATCTGTTTGAGATCAGCGCGGAGTTTATTCTCATATTGCGCTAACGTTGTAGGAAACCCTTTCTCTTAACGGAGAGACCATTCTCCTTATATTGATTACACCGTGTCGCAGACGGAAAGGACTTTCGTGTCTCAAGATCACTGCGCACAAGCTCTCTAATCTATTATCGATTGCATATGCGCCGTTTCCATCATCGATCATGGAGATTAGCACATTTCATTGCGTCGTCATCCGGATAAGAGAAACTCCTGCCGGCAGTTGAGCGCGCTTCATCGGAGAAGCGCTTCTTTATCTCGCGAAGAAATGTTTCCTGTGTTAAATAAGGCGTTACATCGTCGGTCCTTTATGATCCCTTCTCTTTATCCGCGAGACGTGAAGTCCTCGCGGCGATATCCCACGAAAGCATTCCGCTGTTACTGACGCGCGCATAACACCCGCGCCCGAAGCGGAAAGTCGCGTTCTCACGGTCGCAATTTTTCTTTCACGGAGACTCGATGACTAAATTTGCCTTTGTTTTATCGAGATCGATTAATCGCCTCTCGGTAAGGCATGAATCGGGAGCATTAATCTCTTAGTAGCAGAAAGTATCTCCAAGAAGATACTTTCACGCGTGATGCCACATTACACATTTTATTTTACGCCGAAGGGCATCGTCATTATGTCGAGTTAAATAAAAAATTGAGCGCAGTAAAATATAATGATGTTATTTCTTACAGCGCTTGACATTGTGATTATGCAAAATTAATGTGCAATTCTTTTTATGACGCACACCACAGCTTGAATATATCTTAAACTCTAATTATAAGTCACGTAATTTTGCGTGTGTAGGAAAGAAAGAAGTATATATGTATATATATTGTATATATATATATTTTAACAGCCTGACGTATATATCGCAACTTTAATTGCAATACTTATAGTGTAAGTGTGAATTGGATTAACGAGCTTCTGTTTTTTATGGCCTATTAGATAGGAAAAGGTAAACGCATTCGTCATGTAAGCATCATAAGCAATCGATCTTACTATCCATCGCCAATATCAACGACTAAGAAGGTAAATTCGAAGTTGTTTGCACCAGTCGTTAACAGACCTCGAAGTTTTTATAGTCTACTCTTAGATCACACATGTGTTTCATGGTTGCGAATAACAAAGAACATTATCAATACTTATCTGCATTTTGAGGTATAATTGAAGGACTTCCTGATAGAACGTTGTATTTTTTAACGTTTTTCAAAGTATTTTTATAATAAATAAAAAAAAAACATGTAGCTAACGCACAAGCAATATTTTTCTATTAAAACGTCACTTTTCACAAAAATAATGGTTGCAACATTTTTTCAGAGAGCCCTTCGATTATCATCTCGCGTTTTTCAAAAATATGGGATGTAAAATAAAAGTGAAAAATAAAATGTCAATAAATATTGAATATAAATTTCCATTGATTGTTTTCGTATTTTTACATACATTTATAAGCTGATGCAATTCAATATCTTTTTCTTCATTTTTAAGTCTTGTTTCTTCAATATCCAAAAAATACTTCGTTTACATATTGCATACTCCATTCTACTTCATATTTTAAATGTTGATGTTTACAAAGTGAATACGTAACGAATCGTACAGTTAAGTTTGTCGTTAAAGAAATCCATGTCAGCATGAATCATACATTCCGGGATGGCCTCGTAGTGATAAGATTGCAACACCCCTCCAATTGCTCTTCTACCTAGGTTTAAACTGCACACGAAAATGAAGACTTGAACCGTGAAACATTGATAAAATGTTACTGCCAATCAAACCACTTTTTGCGTCATAATTGACACAATTACTAGCGATAATGAAAATAATTCGTTAGTCGAGCAAATGTTGCTTTTGCAACATTGCTATTCAAAATCAGATTAAAACATGCGATTCAAAATCCTATATTTTAGAAATATATTAATCACATTTCAAGATATATAAGATTATTTATTTCATTAATTAATGACAGAGGTGTAATTATTTTGTATATTATATTGTACATTGAATCTATAGTGGCCTTTTAAAGTTTCTGACCAATAAATTTTATTATATTACTCAAATAAAAAATCTTTACAAGCTCTAGTAAAAATATTGTGTCCTTAAGTTGATTGTATAACAATTTTACTAACTTATAATTAAACTAGAAAACAGATTGACAAACATTATCGTAAAATTATATGTTGGTATTGATCTGTGCATGAAAGAAACACGTGAAAAATATTCGCACGATTAGTAAGAAAAGAGCCTCATGTGTGAAATGCAATGGAAGCCCTACCTCGGTGGTGAACAAGCTCGGAGAATAACGAAAGGGTTGCGTCGCTCGTGCAGAGACAACAAAGCTGCTTCGTGCATATGCGACATATGCGTACAGTGACTTGCATCAAGTTTTGAAGAAAATACATTACCAACGAGTAGTTCTCGCAAAATTGGGACAGTATCGATCACAAAACGTCACCTGCGACGAAAATATATGGTACAACAAAAACATTTCCTCGTTCTTGAGGAAAATATAATTTACAAGAATATAAAGAAAGAGTAAAAAGAAAAATGAGAAAGATAGTACTTTCAAAATAGAAACTTATACGTACCAATAAAACTTCAATATAATTAGCCAAATTCTTTACGTGTTCTTGAAGGAGATAAACCACTTTCTTATTTACGTATTTAATTTATCGTACTTTTTAATTGTTTATTATTGATGCCGTATCTTAATCATGTGCATATATTAAACATATGTGGACGCAGTAAATTAATCCGCGACGGAAAGCGATACAATGAAATCAGGAGACTCACTCACATTGAATTAGGAAATTACGTAAATACGCAAAATGCATCGTAACTTTCTATGGCTACGGATCCGCGGATCACTTTTGTCTTCTGGACATCTCTTCAATTAGAATCCTGCTATGAGAACCCGGTAGAGAACTCGAGTTTTTTGTTCCTCTTCCCGTAAGCTCGTAGTGATAATTGGCCTTACGGTTATTGCTGCTGCTGTGTTGTTGCATGTTGCGGATATATAACATAGAAAGCATGGGAACAATTTCTTTAATATGGTATGCCATCAAAGCGAGCTAGCCAAGACGTATTAATCCGTGTAAAATTTCGAACTATGTAGAGAAATTTGCACACTGATAAAGTCGAAGCTTATATAATTAAAAGATAAATACGAAATGAAAAAACAAAATTAAAAATACTTTTCATCTAACCGATCGTATAACTGTAAAAGTTTGTACTAATATTAATGTTGTTGCATCGGTTGTAAATTGTACGTAACCCCTGGGTCAGGTATTTCAAGAATATCTCGATGTCCTTTATTTACGTCTACCTTTCCATCGTCTTTTTTTTCTTTATGAACTCTGCGAACGCTTCAGCGAAAGTCTCTTATGTAATTAACTAATATACTGTAGTAAAAACCTTTGTGTCACGAGATGAAATTTTATGTCGACAGCACCGACATAAAATTTCATCTCATGACACATTGAGAGATTTCCTAAGTATAAATTCTTATATATATAAATACTACGTGTCTTTTATACGATTTGTACATTTTACAATTAATATAATCTTACAAATTTTATAAATTTAAATATATTAAAGAAAATATATATTAAAAAATTACTGAAAATGTATTAAAAGAAATATCTTAAAAGAAATTTAACATTATTTATACAGAAGAGAGTCATTATCTTTTAGCTCCGAAAATTGCTCACCGATTTATTTTTAATCTATTAGAGCAAGATGTGACTCAAATCGATCGTATCAATTCGCGAAGTGAAGTGTCAAGCTGACTATTGTGTCATTTATTAAATACGACGCGAATGTTATTGATACTCCAATTCTGTTAGCGTAAGCATTACGATGTTTATTAACGTGGTGTCGTGTAACACAGTATAATGTTACTCATATTTCGCACAAGTCTGCGTATAAGTAAAACGTCGTGCGTTTTGTGAGTCACATCAACGTGAAACGTAACGATAGGGGCAAACGAAGAGATAAGAGGTTTAATTATACCGCGTCAATGATTTCACGACCATTACGTGTCACCTGTCCGCGTTTTTATTTCTTCTCCAGCCAGCGAAACAGTATCTTGCGTAATAAATGACATACGTATACGACCTACACACTGTGAAAACCAAGTTCAGGGTCGCGTATTTTACTGTCTTTCTAAATGCGGTTAATTGGCTCGTGTAATCAAAGCAGTTAATGAAATTATTTATAAGTTTTAACAAAGAGAAGAACCGGCGCCTTTTTTCTATCGCTTTCAAAGATTTTCGCACGCACAGTGGAGATGCGATCAACGTGAATTATCGTGAGTAAATAAGGTGAAACTCATTAATGTTAAAGTAAACGTGACGTTGCACATTTACAAGTTTTGCCTGCCATTTCACACGACATTTTATGTAATTACTATCCCAGTATAAATTAGAGATTATGCTGGGATTATGCATTTCATATTCATTTATGTTTTCAAAGATAAAATTAATAATTGTGTAAACTTAAGATTCTGCGATTTTTCAATATAACTTCTTAATATATTTTAATGTGTAAAGCACGTTTCAATTATTAACACACGATTATTAGCACAATTATACAATTATACAAAAAGCATTTAATTGTGTAAATAAAATTTCTTTAGAAATTGGAAGATTTAATTTAGGCGATTGTCTCGGAAGACTCACAAAAAAGCTGTTGATATAATCAATAAACTATTTTGTCTATTAAACTTACTAATTATGGTTACGGATCGTTGACGTTACTTATGGGATGATTCGAAAATGTGGGACGGCGAAAGGGAAGTCGCGACTTCGGCAAAAAAACCAATTTACCGTTGCTTGACATGCTTCTGGATAGTACATTCGTAATACAATTGGGTGATCCCGGTAGACTACTTCGACAATACAAATCCTTACAATGAACATGAAAGCCCATTGGGTTTGACGGATACACCGTTATTCACTCACGATTGTCGTTCACATGTTCGTAGAAAATGTCAAACTGTAAAACTGTCTGACATTTATGAATGATCTAAATTTCTCCATGATGTTTGCACATGATACCTTAATTTCTTGGATTTATGCTTTAAACAGATTTTAGATTTAGTGTTATTTTATAGTATTACCTGTAGGCGCGATTAAAAATTTTAATCAGGATTGGGAAAGTTACTTTTATTTTAAAAAAAGTAAATAGTTACAGTTCTTTTTTCTTAAAAAATATAATAACTAGTTACTTTTACAAGTTATTAAATTAGCTATTAGTTTCAAAAAAATGTAACTAAATTAAGTTACTGCAGTTATGCAGATGGAAAGAAAGAAACAAAGTTAAATTGCTGAGAAAAAAGACTCTATTCCTAACTTCATT
Organism: Mycetomoellerius zeteki; assembly: GCF_001594055.1. Taxonomy (NCBI): domain Eukaryota; kingdom Metazoa; phylum Arthropoda; class Insecta; order Hymenoptera; family Formicidae; genus Mycetomoellerius; species Mycetomoellerius zeteki. The sequence goes on from NW_017257297.1 coordinate 523,062, forward strand.
ACAAGTAACGAGCCAATCCTGATTTAAATTAATATAATATAATATTATACACATGTCTTTGTATACATTTTATAATTAAATAAGTAATTGAAAAATATATTCACATAATTTTAGCTTCCTTTCTAATGTAGAAATAGCGTGACCTGTGTACAATTTATTATTTAGATCAATTTCGTATTCGCAATACATAAAAGAAATCATTGATCTTGTATGTCATGTCGACCTCTTGTTCATCACATATGTGATTAATGGTGAATGTTAAGCATTAGTACCGAGATTGAATAGAACGGTAATTTCTATGCTTGGATGGTATATTCTACCGCATACGAATAATACATGATAACATTAAATGCATGAAATAACGGCGAATTGGAGCATTTGTCAACCAAATCGATACATTCTTATTGGCGACCTCGAGCTTTATGCACCACTCTAAAAAAAAACGGTCGTCTTTGCGATGTGCTGAAAAAGTCATTCCGATGACTAATTAAATGCTGTAACGATTGTATGATATAAACAAGTGCAATTAATAAACATGTTCGATCTTGTTTTAACTTGTAATTCAAACTTTTACCTTAATTGTCAATTTCAACTTAAAATCTAAATAAACCTAATGGACCATCTGATGTTTTTAACAAAGATATATTCAACTTCAATAACCTCGCGCGATTATCGACTTTTTAATAATTTTATAAACCGTCGGTATTAACAAACAGGGATGCACCGCGTTTGTTATTAAACTATATAATAAAACTGACAAAACTTTATTAATGCAAAAAACAACAATCGATCGCAGGACGGCCGAGTATGGGTGCCGCATCCAGAGAAAGTGTGGGAAGGTGCCGTGCTCCTGGAGAACTACAGGCAGAATCAGGCAACGCTGAAGGTGCGCACGGAGGAATCGAATCAGACGAGGATATTGGAGATCAAATCGGACAATGATCTTCCGCCACTCCGAAACCCCGATATTCTGATAGGAGAAAATAATCTCACGTCACTGTCGTTTCTTCACGAGCCCGCTGTTCTCTACAATCTCCAGATCCGCTTCCAACGGCATTCCATTTACACCTACTGTGGCATAGTCCTGGTAGCCTTTAACCCGTACAACGAATTACCCATCTACGGCAATGACACGATATGGGCCTATAGGGGTCAGGCGATGGGCGACCTGGAACCCCACATATTCGCCGTAGCCGAGGAAGCCTATACGAAGTTGGAGAGGTGAGTAATCTCTTGGCGACATTTATCTATAGATTGTGTCATTGATATACGCTTGTAGCGATATTAATTAAAAAGCAGTCTTTATGTTTGATAAGAAACTAACAATATTAACAACTAATAATTGATGAATAAAAAAGGTGAATAAAAAAGATATTCTTAATTAAATGTAAGTATAGTCTTTGAAAAAGTGACTGAAACTAAAAATTTATATTTTCAATATAAAAATAAATTTATATATATATGAAACAATTTAATAAAATCAATATTTAAATTTAAAAATACAATTTTATAGTTTGAATAAAAATTTTTCATTATTTTTTAAAAACATATCTATTTCTTATTGAAATAATTTTTTATCCATTCTAAATCGCTAAACTTTTTATATTACTTTCAAATATATAATACAAAAAATCTGTTTTTAAAATAATTTTTTCAGTCTGTTAAAAAATACATTTTTAAAGGTATATTTAATAGGATATTTAAATTGCATTTATATTATGAAATATGTTTTATATTATTATATGCATACTATAAAATGTTTTTAATTAGCTCAAATTTATATAACGTAATTTCATTCAATCTATTTCATTCAACTTTTTAATTTAGGGAGAATCATGACCAGTCGATTATCGTCTCCGGCGAATCGGGCGCCGGCAAAACCGTCTCGGCGAAGTATACCATGCGGTATTTCGCGACTGTTGGCGGATCAGCGACGGAGACGCAGGTCGAGAAGAAGGTTCTCGCCTCTTCGCCTATCATGGAGGCAATTGGTAATGCAAAGACTACCAGGAACGATAATTCCTCCAGATTCGGAAAGTTTATTGAAATCCAGTTCAATAAGAATTATCACATCACCGGTGCGAGCATGAGAACGTACCTATTGGAGAAGTCGAGGGTGGTATTTCAGGCAAACGAGGAACGAAATTATCACATCTTTTATCAAATGTGCTCAGCGGCAAAACGTCTTCCCCAGTTACACTTGTCCGACCAGAATCAGTTCCACTATCTCAATCAGGGCAACAATCCAAGGATCGATGGCGTAGACGATCTAACGTATTTTAACGAGACCATAAGTGCGTTGACGATGCTTGGTTTTACGTCCAAACAGCAGGACGACATGCTACGCATACTGGCGGCCATACTACACTTAGGTAATGTAAACATAAGTAGTTGCGTCAAGGATGCGAAGCAGAACGAGGTGGATACCGAATCCAGTTACATTGCTCCATCGGATCGACATCTGCTCGTTCTTTCCGAGCTGTTGGGCGTCGAAATCAACGCAATGCGCAAATGGCTGTGCCATCGGAAAATCGTTTCGACACGAGAAGTCTTCCTGAAGCCTATGACTGTGGAACAGGCAAATGGCGCGCGAGACGCCTTGGCCAAACATATCTATGCCGAGCTCTTCAACTGGATCGTGACCAATATCAACATTTCATTGCAATCACCTAGTCAGCCACACTGTTTCATTGGTGTATTGGACATTTACGGCTTCGAAACGTTTGAGATAAACTCGTTTGAACAGTTTTGCATCAATTACGCGAACGAGAAGCTCCAGCAACAGTTCAATCAACATGTCTTTAAACTCGAGCAGGAGGAATATTTGAAAGAGGATATAGAATGGACTTTCATCGATTTTTACGATAATCAGCCGTGTATCGATCTGATCGAAACCAAACTCGGTATTCTAGATCTGCTCGACGAAGAGTGTCGCATGCCGAAGGGTTCGGACGCCTCCTGGGCGGAAAAGTTGTACACTAAGTGCATCAAGTCTAAGCATTTTGAAAAACCGCGATTCGGCACTACAGCCTTCCTGATACATCACTTCGCCGATCTCGTACAATACGAAACTGTGGGCTTCCTAGAAAAGAATCGCGACACAGTGATCGAAGAACAAGTGGACGTGCTGAGAAATAGCGAGAACAAGCTGTTGAGAAGGCTGTTCAGCGAAGAAGATCCTAAATTGGCAGTACCGCACGCAAGAGTGAAAGTGTCTACTCAGAAGAACGTACCGATGAACGCAACCAACAAACAGAATAAGAAGACGGTTGGCTCACAGTTCCGTGATTCCCTTAACATGCTGATGGCCACGCTAAACGCCACGACGCCGCACTATGTGCGCTGCATCAAGCCGAACGACGAGAAGGAAGCCTTCGAGTATAGTCCGGTGCGAGCGGTGCAACAGCTGCGTGCTTGCGGCGTTCTGGAGACCATTAGAATCTCCGCTGCAGGCTTCCCGAGTCAGCGTACGTACGGTGACTTCTTCCAGAGGTACCGCTGCCTCTGCAAGTTTAAAGAGATACGGCGGGATGATCTGAAGGAGACCTGCCGACGCATCCTGGCCAGGTACATTAACGACGAAGACAAGTTCAAGTTTGGCAAGACTAAGGTGCTCTTCAGGGCTGGTCAGGTGGCATATTTGGAGAAATTACGAGCAGAGAGACAGCGTGACGCCTGCATAATGATTCAGAAGACCGTGCGCGGTCTGATCCATCGTAATAAATACAAAAAGATTCGCAGGTCGATTCTGGGTCTCCAGAGATACGGCAGGGGTTACATCGCTCGACAAAAGGCAGAGGCTGTGAGGAGGGAGAGGGCAGCGGTGAAGATTCAGGCACGAGTAAAGGGCTGGCTGCAGAGGCGTTGGTATTTACAGATAAAACGTACGATTCTCAGTTTGCAAACGCTCGGCAGGGGCAATATGGCTCGCGCCAGGTACAAGATAATGAAAGACAACGCCGCTGCGATTGTGATCCAAAGATTCGCTCGTGGATATCTCGTGAGGATGGCGTGCAAGAAGAAACTCAGGGACATAATAATCGTACAATCGTGCATCAGGAAACGCCAAGCGAAGAAAATCTTCAGGCAACTAAAGGCCGAGGCTAGGAGTGTAGAACACGTTAAGTCGCTCAACAAAGGACTGGAGATGAAGATCATCACGTTGCAGCAGAAGATAAATGAAATGGTAAGTGACGTACTATTTATATTAATATTACACTTCTTCTTCTTCTTACGTTAGGCCTCTGTGTTACACCTCTCTCATATGCTTGTGGTGTACAAGCTGATTATTCAATTGCCACGAGCATATAGGACCTACAATTTTAATGCCGGTTCCGAACGGCGGATTTTCTAAAGGTATTTCTGTGGGCAAGGATACTCTCGGGAGGTTACCAGCTTTTTTCGAGAGGAGACACGAGCGTAAATATTTTGATTCTTACTGGGATCGAACCCCGAATCGGGATCTCTGGCATGATAGACCAGTGCGCTGTCTGCCATGCCATGCTCGCGCTCAATATTTTTAAGTTTAAATATCATATCTTTCCTTAATTGTTATCTCTTGTCAGAGATATAGTGACCTCTTCTGTATATATCCACTAATTCTAATATATAGGATATATCATAGTTTTTAACGCCAGTTCCGAATGATCTATTAGAAGAGCTTGTCATGGCAAAGACACTCTCGGTAGTTTGCTACTGCCAATCAGAAATAATTAGTCAATCGACGTCTAATCATCATCAATTCGACGCCAATCGCCGTTGATCGATCAATATTTCTGATTGGGTTGTCTTGCGAGAGATATTAATAAAATAAAATTTGATATATGTATTTTGGGTGGATTTAAACCCGGGATCCTTGACACAGAGAACAGTCACACAACTCTCTCTACACCACGATCGACACATTAAATCATATATGTATACTTAGTTAATTTATTTATATAGCAGTCTGATTCTAACTTATTATTATTTATACACATTCACCCTGCACATTTTCTCTATATTGATTATTGTGCGACAAATATTACATGTCTCAAATTGGGAGAACGCCTACTATAGTAGCAACAAATCGACGATCTTTAATTTGTGAGATTATTATTATTTGATTTTAATTATGTTGCAAGTCCGAAAGTAATCGATGTGCAGTCATATATCTAAGATAAATGTATTTAAAATACATATAGAAATATTATTCCAACGTCTATTTTGATCAGTCTATTTTGACAGTTGGCGCTTCTCTTACTTCGTTGATTAAATCATCTATTTATTATTATACACTAAAAAAATATTCTGATTAAACCAATAAAAAGACCCAAAAGGATTTTGATGAGATTATAATAACCAGAAATTTTGTTCGGTTTCATCTTTTTGTTGGTTTAATCGGAACATTTTTCTCAATTTATATGTTTTATTATTTATTTCAATGTTTTTCCAATAATCGATAGCTGCGTCTAAGAAACATATGAAATTGTTATTTCAGGCGAAGGAAAATCAGTTCTTGAAAAATGTTCAAAATGAGATGGCAGATTTGAAGTGCAAGTTGGATGGTTTGAAATTCGTTGATGTTGAGAATAAGAAACTAAACGGAATAATGCAAGAAAGAGAGAAAGCGCTGAAAAAAATAGAGGAAATTCTACAGCAAGAGAAGGACGAAAAAATGGATATACTGCATGATAAGGAGAGAATTGCTTTACAGAAAGGCGAGGAGAATAAGAAACTACTGCAGGAGAATGAAAGATTACGAAAGGAACTCTCGATAGCGACCGAGAAATTGAAGAGTAATCAACGCGGCGCCGAAGAGAATCTGAAATATCGAATCGAGCAAGAGAAAGATCTACTTCGAATGGAACAAGATCAGGATCGCGGAGCTTATCAAAGATTACTCAAGGATTACCACGAGATGGAACAGCACGCGGAAATGCTAGAACAAAAACTAGCGTTACAAGGAGTGCTTGGACACTCGCGCTCTTTAAGCAATGCTTCCAGTGGCAGTGGCCAAATCACGACTACGGAAATTCCACAAGATGACCAAAACATCGTAAGTCAAGGCATATTATGGATATTATTAAATAAACTGGAGAATCATTTATATAAAAGGAATTTTAACATGCAATAAGAGTATAAAATCAGTTTTACATAACAGTGTTCTTACTATATTTATTACTTCGACTTCATTTTCAAATACTTATCGCAAAATATCATTTTTTTACCAGATCTGAAAACAAATTTTGTTAGAGCATCAAAATAAGTAGGACGCTCAGGCTAGTTTTTAGAGTGTCAAAATTTTTTGCAACATTGCTTACTATATTTAATTGCTCTACATAATGATTTTGATAGTCCCACAAAATTATTTTCAGATCCATATCTAGCTAAATTTTTAAATACTTGAACAAAGTCTTTCTTTCTGTGCACTTTATAAGTGAATGTTCTTATGGTATCATTATAATTCCGTGTTTCTACCCGAATAGCTATATTTCATATCTCTTTAAATTATAATTTTTTACTGTTTATCATAATTGCTATTAAAATAAATTATTGGAATTACATACATCCTAATTTTTTTCTTAGGATTTCGGTTACGGTTCCGTGAGATCCACAGGTTCCTCATCGACGCCTTACTCGCGAGTTGAAACGATCGATTGGAATCAACAGCGTTCGGATAGTCCACCCGATGGGGAAGTTCAATCAAACAAATCGCCTTCGGAGGCACCCGTGTCTGCACACGCGCCCGTGGACATCGGTCTCGTCCTGAAGCTGCAACAGAAGCTGAAAGACGTCGAAAAAGAGAAAGGCAGACTGATTAGAATGGTCGAGGATCTGGAACGCGATAGTAATGAGGAGTCTAGCAAAACGCAGGATTCGTTCAGAGTAAGTAAAGGAAATTATTCGGAAAAGTGATTTTTCATATTAGATTTTAATTTCCACTTATATTGATTTTTCATGTTAAATTCTCACTTTTGATGAGTTCTTTTTGTGTCCTATTCTAACATCTATCAGTCCTCTTCTGACACGAACTTGACGTCATTTAACCGATATTAAAAGATTATCGTGATAAAATAAATTTTTCATTTTACTACGCTCCATTGTCTTATCGCCATTATCACTGATTGCTATAATCACTAGGACGTATGGTTTGTTTGCAGCTCCAAGAATTGGAAATGGAGAACGCGCAACTTAAGAAAGACTTGAATTCACTGAGGAAGACCGTATCGTCTGCTAGTCCATCGTCCGCGCAACAAAATCTCATGAGTAATATATTACAATTCATTATCTATTTGTTGCATTGCTTCTTTTAAGTTAACTGATTTTATATTTTCAAGCACTCAAGGCATGATATAAATAAATGTATATAATACTGCATATCTGTAACTTCTACTTATTTTGTGTTAGATTTCTGCCTTCTTTTATTCTGTCCTCTAAATGCTATCTTCTCATCATTTAATATTAAATATTAACTTTAACGTAGCACGTAATTGCAAATTTGCAACCAATATTTTTCTAATTATTTATTACACACACACACACACACACACACACACACAATACATTCTGTATCTCATACAATTTACAAAATTGTCGCTTTATGCTCATACGAATTCATCTCTGCTTTTCCTTTAAATGTTAAAAATAGTTTAAGTGTATAGAATTAATAAATTTCGTAAAAGTTTAAATAATATTATAAGTTTAAAGCATAAATTATATATGGAAAGAACTTTTTGAAATGTTTTGCATCTCACATATTCGTTTCATGCTATGTAATTACAAATGCTATGATGTTCTATAAACACTATCACTAAATAATTAAATAAAACACAAATATGGAAAACGTCATATTCGGTCAAGATAGATCTTTGTACCCAAACAGAACAAGCCACGATAACGTTAAAATAACATTAAAATGAATCGGAAATGATTGAAAAATGACTTTTAATGATCATTTTGGAGTCATTTTGACATCTTTTGTTATTATAATGACTTATTGTTCTGCTTGGGTACCTAATAATATTTTTATGAATTTATATAATATCCAAACTACAATTTATAAATTTTCCACTTATTTGTGTTTAACATTTCATCGGTCGATAAATGAATAAAATCACTGCTAAATAACTAAAATAACCTGTCTGCAAAACAGTATAATAATGCTAATATAATTCTATTGTAGTACAATTTGAGGCACTGCAAGAGGAATTGGAAAGGAGAAGAGAGGAGTGTATTCAACTGCACAGCGTGCTAGCTGATCATACATGTAGAATGAAGAACTTAGGTGCCAATTATGGTCGAGACGTGGATATCATAAACGAGGACGGCGAACTGGTACTTGCCTTCGAAGCGCAGAAGAAGATTAACAGGTAACCCAAAAATATATTGTTAGCTGTCGAGTGACTATTGACAAAGTGTCACAAAAATCTCTAACAATCTTTTATCGTTTGTGCATGCACTTCGATTTTCAGTAAACTTAAGACAAAGGCACCAAGAGGAGAGTGAGTTGAGCAGATTCACGAGCAGATACACCCGTTCGAACGTTATTGAACTGTTCAATCAGAAAAAAAAAATTTTATAATTTCACGTTATCATAAATGTCTTGAAGCATTTCAAATCAGCTTTTTTTACATCAGCGAAATTAATATTATTAAGTATGAGTCATGCTAAATTTCTTTAATTTATATGCTGTATGGATCATTATTTCTCCAATTACATTTCGATAATTATTTTATAATGGCATGATTTCATATGTTTAGCATGATCCCAATGAACAATTAATTTACGATTGAACAATTCAAGAGATTTTTCGAAATAATTTTTAAAAAGTGAGAAAGTTGGCTCCTTTGTTTTTAAGGCAATTGGAAGATGAGCTGCAAGCGAAGGAAAGAAATTGGCGAGCGCAAAGAGATGAATGGCGAAACGAAATAGATAGGTTGCAAGAAGAAATCGAGAAGCAGCAAAAATTGCTTTCTATTAATTTAAGTAAATCGCCGCAAACTCAAGCGGAGCTTTACATGCAGTACGAGGTGGCTAGATTGACGTCTGAAAATTTGGTAAGTAAAATAATTTTTTGAAATCAATAATGTAAAGTTTATTATCAATTTCAAACGATTTTGTTATGTTGCTTTTAAATCTATTTATACGTTTATTTTTTTATCGTAAGAAAATGATATTAATTTCTCATTTATAAATATGAAAATTAATATTTATATTTGTCGCTTGTATTAAAGGAACTTCAAGAAAAATACGATAAAGTAGCAGAAGAATGCAGACGTTTCAAAAAACAATGCAGAATCCTGTCGAAACGACTTAAGGATGCTGGATGTAAGTATAATAAATAATTATATACAAATTGTTAGAAATATTTAGAGACTCTATTGTTGTACAATTACTTTTATGCATCATAAATTACTTTATTTCTTAATGCTATCAAAGACGAAGGGGAGGAACGTCCTTATATGAAAGGCGGTGAGTGCGTGATCATGACAGACGTCATTACAGTCACTGTTTCAATTGAATTATCCGAATAATTGTTCAAACAAACGACAGTATAAGCTTTTCGATAGAAAGAAAAAATAGAAATTGTTTCGTAAAATAGTTGCTGTAAAATGGAGCAACTTGTTTCAAAATCGAGGTATGTTTGGCCCAAATTTTATGTCTTGATTTTAAACATAATGTTGTTTAGATATTTTTTCAAATTTGGAACAATGCTATCTCGACCGAGTAAAAGTTACTTCATTTTATGTAAGTTAAAAATTCAAAATTTTATGAAAAATAAACTAGATTACATATATATCCATATAGACAATTCGAATCATATAGATTATTCGGACAATTCGATCACAAATCATAATTCATCATTGCTTGCATATTGTGTCAAGTGCAGTTTCCTGAAAACTTCGAGAATATATCAATATAAACGTTTCAATTTTACAGTGTCTAACGCGGTGGAATACGCGAACGGCTGCGTCGCCGCTTCTGGTGCTCACGGAGATGGGAGTAACATGCCTATCATTCGCAAAAAGGAAAGAGATTATGAAGGAATGTTCGAATTTAGGAAAGAAGATATCAACGTAGTCATACGCCACTTGGTCATTGGTAAGTGTTACTTCTCGCTCAATAAATTCTCTAACAAAGATTATTTGATTACTTTTTTCTACTCTCATTATACATACGACTTTCGAATTCACAAATTTATATCCAATATTTCTGTCTCTTTCAGAGCTGAGACCCCGAATAGCGGTGACATTGTTACCGGGCTTGCCGGCCTACATCATCTTCATGTGCATTAGGCACACTGACTGCATCAACGATGACGAAAAAGTGCGGTCGCTGTTAACCGAGTACCTGAATGCCGTTAAACGCGTGTTGAAGAAACGCGACGATTTCGACTCCAGGGTGCTCTGGCTAAGCAACACCCTGCGTTTGTTGCACAATATGAAGCAATATTCCGGCGACAAGCCGTTTCAGATCGAGAACACGCCTAGGCAGAACGAGCAGTGCCTGAGGAACTTCGACCTGAGCGAGTACCGCGTCGTTCTAAGCAACGTGGCCCTCTGGATTTTCAACAATCTTATCACGAATCTCAAGGAGAGAATTCAAGCCCTCACGGTACCAGCCTTGCTGGAGCACGAGGCAATAGCCGTTCCGACCGACAAGACCGGACGACCCAGGTCATCGTCCATGGGCGGTGAGCCAGATTCCACGCAGCAGAAACTAGACAAGCTTCTGGGTGAACTGACATCGGTTCATAAGACCCTGCAGTATCACGGTGTGGATCCCGAGGTCGTAATGCAACTATTTAAACAATTGTTTTACTTCATGTGTGCCAGCGCTCTGAACAACCTGCTACTGAGGAGCGAGCTCTGCCGATGGACGAAGGGTATGCAGATAAGGTAAGATAAACCGTGCCGCATTAATCCTCAGTTTCGCAGTTGTATTGTATTATCCCCTAGTTGGCTTTCCGACCTCTTTGTATGACCTCCAGGTCATAGTGCCAGAACGTTATATATGTCAAGCCTTTGAGTCTCTTCGGAGAGCAGAAGACTCGCTTGTTTTTCACCTTTAATAATGGTAGATTTATTTAGCCCATGGCACATACAAAAACGTAAAGTAGTAAGACGTAAGCAGTAACGAAATCGTAACATTGGATTCGCTACTGGCCTTACGGTCTTTACCGCCAATTCGCTTACGGATTACCTTACGTTTTTGTATGTGCCATAGGTTTAACGCCGAATCTAAACGGTGCTGGTGACTTTCTCTTAATCACCAGATGGAGTTATTTTTTGGCTTCTTAAACGCGAAAAATCACGTATATAGGCGCAGGTGGGATCAAACTCGGATCTATAAATCGCGAGTCAACCGCACCGAGCGGCAAGAGCACCCACTTGACGACTCAATTCGCAGTTACTTATTGACAGTATAAAGAGAAATCTAATACGAATAATTGCTTTATAGAAAATATAGTAAATTATAAGGGAAAACTTTTTTAATAAGAAATCTTACTGCAGGTTAATTTAATTAATACTGAAAGATAGTAGTTAATTACTTATTTTGAAGACACTGTTATTCAGTGTCTTTAGTATTCCAAATAAGTAATTGATTACTGTCTTTCAATAATAAATGTGCCAGTATTAAATTGATTAATATTTATAAACTTCTGTAAATTTTTCTTCTTTAATCTTCTAAATTAAGGCCTGACTTTATAATTATTCATTTTTCAATCTTGTGCATTATTACTTGCCTAATAATATTGAATATATTTGTAGGAATTATACAATGTTTCGTTTAATATTTAAGGTATAACATGAGCCATTTGGAGCAGTGGGGCAGGGACCGACGATTAGAAACCGCGTCGGAAGCTCTATATCCCATCATACAGGCATCGCAGCTTCTGCAGGCTCGCAAGACAGACGAGGACGTTAATTCTGTCTGCGAGATGTGTCACAAACTGACGGCCAATCAAATAGTGAAAATTCTGAATCTATATACACCTGTCGATGATTACGAAAGTCGAGTTCCTGTTTCGTTCATCAAAAAAGTACAAGAAAAACTAAAAGAGCGTGGCGAGAACAACGAACAAGTAAGTTTTCATCATAAGTCAATTGGAAATTATCAACAGAATCTGTTTTCTACAGTTAAACTAGTATACACTTCTGGAACTTAAAATTATATATATTTGATATTTGAGGAAAAAAAATTTTAGTGCAGTCTAGTGAGGAATAAAAAAAACAGATCTAATTCTTTGGCAAGATGAATATTTAAAAGAACTTCGTTTGTGGCGAATCCGCGAACAAATTTTTTTTTTATAATACATGATAATGATTTTTTTTTCAGCTGTTAATGGATCTAAAGTACTCCTATCCCGTAAGATTCTCATTTAATCCGTCAGACATTCGACTTGAAGATATCGAAGTACCTGAGGTGCTTCACTTGCCCATGCTCAAGAAGGTGTAACGCAAGCTCTCTCTCGACATGATCCTGGTCAAGATCCCTGTACTACGGTACTATACTGTGTGTCTTTAGTTGAATTGAAAACGTTATACGCGAATAACCGAAACTCGCTTAGTCCATTTATTCGTACAGGAAATTAGTGATACCGATAATCCGGCTACGTATAGACATTATATGTAGACGCATCGAGAGTGGCTCATTGATATCACGTTTTATATGTTTCTTTTTTACTCGTGTAATTTGTAGATTTTATGATATGTCGTCACATTCCGAATCGTATTCGCGTTTGAAGTCAATTCTGTTGTATAGATAAACGATCGGGTCTCGGTAACGAGAAAGAGCGATATTTTCAATTATTGTTACTGTATAGTGTTGTCGAAATGTATAAAGGAAGGCATGAGTACGAAGTTCTTACAAGGATTTTAGATTTTATTGATCAATATTATTTACATTAAAGATAAATAATATTCTCAGAGATATATTTCTTTTATAAATTCGTTCTTCCTTGAAGTACAAGGAGATGTATGTCTCGCATTCATTTCTTTTCAAATAAAAATTGAAAATCATGAATTTCCGAAAATTTAAGTTAATTAAATTTGGAAATTATGCACTAACGAAACAATTTCTACTGAAAAGCAATCTAACAATAAGGGAAAGATAGTAATGGCGCAATTCTTTCTTCTTTTGTACCATCATACTTGATCCTTGTGAGAATTTCGCATGATAAAGTTGAAAACTTGTTAAAGATTGTAATTAATATGTAAAAAGGAGACGCACGAAAGAGAAAAGATATAACGACATGTTGGAAATAGATTGTATATTTTGTGATACGAAAAGGAGAGAGAAAGAGTTATTATAAAATTGAGTTCAATGATGGACTAATATACGAATGAAAAGAAAATACGATAAAAGGCGACTGAAAGAAACAGTGGTACATAATTGTTGTTGTATTCTAATTTATACATTGTACATGCGATTGTATTTTGTGCCATTTTACAAGTAGATCGTACCAATATTCGTTTGTTATTTTGTTCGGTCTGCCATTGTTTCGCGCATTACAAACGCATTCCACAGAATAATGTCTGAAAAGCGAGAAAATATCCCTTCCCTGAAGATGTTATAGACAGAATATATTTACACACTTACACCTTGACTCGATGTGACATATTTATTTGTTCCTACAGTGAAAATATTGAAAATAAAGTCGAGGTGCTGGATAGTTCAGTGGTAAAGCAATCGCTTATTCAATTTAAAGACCCGGGTTCGATTCTCGGTCTTGTCACCTCACATATAGAATATAAGAGAAGATTACATTTACTGTGATAGAAAAAGAGTATCCAAAAAATAATCCAAGACAACATTTAGGCAATATAAATCGTGGTATATATTACGATTTAAGAGGTCAGAAATCCATAATTAAGAAGACTAAAGTCGACTGATGATAAATGCTATATCAAAACCTCGTTATTTCCTGATTCAATAACTGTATTCTATGTGAAAAATTTTAATGTACTGTGTGCAAGAGTAAATATAGGAATATAGGACACAAGTGCCTGTTGATCAGGTATCGCTTAATAATTTGTTAAAATGTATTACCACATTGGTATACAAGTCAAAAATAATATTGCATTACAATATTACAGAATGTATAAATTAAGGTAACCTGAAATAATTTTTAATTCAACCAATTGAAGCTATGAATCATTATTATAAATATAAAAATTAATACAGCACACGAGTAGAATAAAGCATTTAATACAGTGAAACATAATTAAACAAAGGTTTTTAGGTTTCACCACTGTCATGTGGTGAGCGTATATCGTCAATTTTCAGTATCATCTTCACGAGCTGCGTAGCCAACAAAATTTGTTGTGTCTTGCTCGTCAGCGTTTCGATGACATTCTGTTTTTTCATATCTGTAATAAACGATTCGTGACAATTTCGTGATTATATATATATATATATATACATACACATATACATATAAAGATCAATACGTACTCGGTGTTCCTCGATTTAAACAATCGATCCCAAGAGCGGGATTTTTTTCAGATAATTGACGCGCTTTAATCTCCGCTATAGTGTCTACTGGAGAAAGGCCTGAATTTTCCGCGAGCGCCATTGGAACGCTTTCCAAAGCTTCAGCAAAAGCACGGAAGGCATATTGTTCTAAAGTGCCAATTTTATCAGCTTGTGCCATGCATGCTAGCGCGCAGGATATTTCCGCTGCGCCTCCACCGTAAAGAATCCTGTTGTCTTTTACTACGTTGCGTACAGTGCACAATGCATCATGTATTGATCGTTTCGCTTCTTCGATGATCTAAATGATAAACACATGAAAGTAATATCATATTCATTACAAATTCTAAGAATTATTTAAATAACGTAAATAAATGTTGCATCACAAAAAAAATAAGTTCAATTAATACAGAGCATTGAATAGTTCATATAATTGCAATGCACTACTATTGCAAGGTGTCTGGTCAGTTATGTACATTGGAAAGAGTACTACTGAAATTCTCCTTGCGTAGAAATTATTAGTGCTCAAGTTGACAAAGCAATTAGCCTGTGCGTCGAGCAATTGAACATGATTGGTTCTTATTTATAGATCCAATCAATCACATTCAATCACTCGTTGCATACCATTTTGTTGCCGCCGCGAATGAAGATCGTCACAGCGCGAGAATTCTTGCATTCTTCGATGACTAGCATTCGATCCTTTGTTGTGCCAAATGTCAATTCCCTGACGACACCAGCATGGCCAAGTTTTTCCGGCGTCAATTCCTCGAAGCGAGGTACAATGCGTCCACCGGTCGCAATAGCAATTAGCTGAAAAGAAGATTTGATTCTTTAAGTATTTAATATACAAAACGCAAAATACGACAAAAAGATTGCTATTATTTCAGGTCTCATAATCTTTGGATCATTGGAGCCACCACGAGAGCCAGATCACCAATTACCCAATTTTGAAAGTTTTTTATTTTTCTCAAAAGTTAACATAACATTAATTTACGAGAAAATACTAATACTTTCAAAACTAAGAGCCAGTTCCCCAAACTTTCGCATCTCCTCTAGCGCTTTTTTCTCATCATTAAAGCAAATTGCTATGAAAACAATTAAAATTAAGAGAGTAAAGAAAAAAAAGGAATTATGAAGATATCACTTACTTCAATCTCTGGACCGCCAACCCATCTAACCGCAGGCAAATTATTTTGCAGCAGGAGATGGTTGGCTTCATCGTCAAAGCCCCATTGACAAATAGCCAGGGTTGTACCAGCATCTTTGACCTGCTTCACCATTTCCGTAAACTTTTCACGCTCGTAATCGCGCAAGGCTCTGTAATCGTCGACCGATGTGACATCCAACTTGTGTTTTGTTTTAGGTTTTGGTGGTTCAAACGGACAAGTCAAGATGGCCAATTTGACGTCTTCTAATCTCTATAACATTATATGGAGATTAAATATGTAACTTATTAATTATAAAGCAAAGTTCAACGCAAAATATTTTCCTTACCTTAGGCATTTGTGGATGACTGAAGTCTTTGTCAACAACGACTCCGCGTACTAAAACAGTATCTTCCAATCTACCACCGACTTTTCCTTCTATTTTGATTAGTTCAAAATTAACATCGCGAGTAACAGGATCCATAACTGCCAATACAGCTTGAACGGCTATTTCTGCCATCTGTCTATGATGCTTATTAATGCTGTGATACATAAGAAAATTGTGTGAATAAAAAAAGAATTACGAATAAAGACTTTACAAGCAATAAAAATACTTCATTACATTTTTGAACCTAATGAGGTCATAGCTATGTCAATGTAAGGCTCCAAATTATCCGGAGTTCCGTTGAAGTATTCTGTTATTGTCTTAAGATGCTCGGTCGAACATTTAGCTGCTAATTCAAAACCATCAGCGATTCTGATCGGATGAATTCCCTTGTCTAGCAACTGTTCAGCTTGTTCTAGAAGTGCACCGGCTAATACAACTACTCCAGTAGTGCCATCACCAATCTCATCATCCTGAGAGTTTGACAATTGGACCATCAACTTGGCAATTTCATGCTCTACATCCATATTCTTTAAAATTGTTGCACCATCATTGGTTACAGTAACATCTCCGTCTGAATTCACCATCAACTTATCCAGTCCCTTGGGTCCCAAGGATGTTCTAAGGATGTTAGCGACATTGCGTCCTGCCATAATATGTGACTGTAATCAAAGAATTTCAATATTTCCCATATTTAAAGCTTAAATTTTCACCATACATGTCAACTTTTTATTTAACAAATTAATTTCATAATTTAAATATTAAAATTACATATTCTCTTCGGATTTAAAATAAAAAGAAAAATCTTGGAAAATTACACACACACACACACACACACATATATTATATATATATATCTCGTGGAATAAATAGTGGGTTTATAATTTCGTAGCTCTCTCGCAATGGCTACGTTTACACCGTGCGCTTAGTCCGCGACCTATACGATACACTGAAAAAAATGCATGTAATTTTACATGGAAATTACATGTTCATGACTGGAAAATTGCCTAAATATGATTGGAAATTTACAATTTCCAGTAAATTTCCAAGCATATTTACGTAATTTAGATAATTTTCCAGTCATATACATGTAATTTCCATGTAAAATTACATGCATTTTTTTCAGTGTAGGTGTCTTTGTTTAATATATAGGATAAACAAAGACATCTATTGTATAGGCCGCGGCCTAAATGCACGGTGTAAACGTAGCCAATATCTACAGACTATGGATCGCCTTATATGGTCACAAAGACTCCAAGGTCTCTTAAAGAGAAATATTAATCGACATATATTAATCTGGGGTTCATCCACCGTTCTTAAGTTACAAGTCAAAATCTGGATAAACGAGAGAGAAAAAACCCTTTTGATACACTCCAGTGTGAATATTTTACTTTATTCACTTCCAAACCTTAAAACGTCGCCATTACCGTTCACACGTGGTTGATCGTCTCTCGTGCATCTCTCGAGCGTGGAGGAACCATAGAATCCTCGACGACGCGACGCATCGACGAAACATCGATACGTACGTGTCATCCGCAAAAGAGACTTACGAAGTGACGCAGAAAGCATCGAGGCAGAGAAGCGCGAATGCGAGGTTTGTCGTCGTCGTCATCTCACCTTGATCGCATCATGACCGGTAAGGCGTTGCTGTTTCTCCTGGTTACGGATAATAATGAAGGGCCGGCCGTACTCGTCGAACGCCACTGTTCCTGGTATAGCAGTCATCTTGACGACTGGCGTGATCCAAACGGATCGACTATTCCCTGAAACGGCCGTTCTCTCTAATGCCAATAGTTCCTCTAACGACGTGCCGCAATATAACCGCTACTTACAAACCTTCTGATGCGACCGGAACAACGTCGTCGTGAAGGTGAAGGAACGAATCTCGCGCATGCGTGGTTGCGCAGTTCCGTCTCAGGTACGTATACTGTTTTGCTGTAATGAAGGATGTCATAGACCCTCGTGGAAAAGGAGTAGAATTATTAAATGTAAGTATATAAATTAAATATAGAAAGTATATATTTTAGTATAAGGAAGAATATACTATTAATCTTATAAATCATCAAATAGAATATTGCTGAGTATTTCCGTAGTAAAATTCTAATTATTAATATAATTATCTTGAAATTACGTTGAAACAATGTTTCATCTATAATTATATATAATAATATAATTATATAAAATATTATACATAAAATATGTCCATATATATAATATTTTTTCCTAAAAAAAAAAACAAGGCAAAAATTATTTACGATATAATAAAAATATAATCACGTTAAAAAATTTACTAGCTGTAATTACAGAAACATTATTTTTACATATATCAGTGATTTTTTTACATATATCAGATCATCTTTGTATATAATTATGTTATTCAGAATATTATTAAAGTACTAGAATTTTTATTATTAATATTACCTTATCAATGAAGAAAAAAAGGTAAAAATTATTTGCAATATAACAACCAAATAAATAATATAAAATTTGCTAGTTGTAGTCTTAATTGTGCAATTAATAAATTTCTTTGCTGAGTATTTATATGTATAATATTATAATGCTACATATTTGGCACACAGTATTTAATATATATTTAAACATATTATTAACGTAAGCCTAATACAAAATATTAGTAACTTATATGGGCTCCAGAAAATGTTTTGTGTGGCATCTTAACACGAGTCTGTTAAAGTCCATCACGTGTTCAATATATAATTCACGCATGCGCATGAAATGAATCGAAGAGATTCTTCCAATAAAAAACGGACCGGAACCAAAAGACAAACGAGCAAACAGACCAATCGTGCGAAGCCACGTCACCATTTTTCATTTTAAATTATGAGGGCTATTCTTTTTTGAAAAACGTTCTAAATTGGTTAAACTGATACAAATTATATTTGTTTCATTTTAATTTATTGAACCAGTGCTGCAATGTTCAAAACATTCTTCGAAAAAGAACAGACTTATTGTTTTTTACTAACAGACCGAAATATTTTTAAGAGCCCAGTAATGGAATTGTTGTCTTTCATACAACGCTATGCAAATGTATAAAGCAATATGCAAGATAGATATGATAATAATCCGATATTTTGCGCGATAATACATATTAGAAAGTGATGATACAAGGTGTCCCACGGGAAGATGTTGGAACTAATCAGCTGTAATTTTCGAAAATATTCAATTATTGAAAAAACAAAAATTGCGCTGAAAAGAGAAAAGTCTGCAATTTTTAATGAGTATAAATAAAATTTAATCAAATGTTTGTGTATCAATTAATTTTATTACTGCACTTTGGTAGCACGAATAGTATGCGACGAATATAATATTCAATAAATATGATTTGCACTATCCTCATAGAAATCTCATAGAAATTGCAAATTTCGAACTATTTTCTGTCACAAATAATGTTCTTTAGATAACTCTCACAAAATCGTTTTTAACAGTATCTTGTCAGTTTCCACTATTTTCGACTTTCGGTAAAATATATCGAGTTCTGTATTTTAGCGACATATTTGTCGATATTCTTTTAAAAAAAAACACTCAATTTTTTCAGATAAATAAATTGTTTCACTATGAAAAAGTGAATCACTTCCTTTTTTTTCTAAAATTTTTAGAGCAAGAAAAAGATATTAGAATAGAATCACTCGCGTTATCTATAAAAATATCTTTCGTTTATAAATTCTTAAAATAAATATCCGAATATATCAACCAATTAAAAATTTCTTTATTTAACTGCTTCACCATTTTATTTTTACGACATTTAAATTATTACGAAAAAATATCTTTCTTAAGATTAATATATAAAAATAATTCTGCAAATTTTGAACGAAAAGGAACTCGATCGAAGCCAATTTCCTATTAAGGATTAAAAAATTAATAGAAAAAAATTTCACGTCGCTGCTCAAGTAAAATCTTTCACAGCAATACAAATTTGAAACTGCCTCTCTCGCTTTGTGACATCGATTAATTACGATGTCGTAATCTCGCAGGGAAACGAGTTTTCGTTTCATTCCATCTATATCGTGCGATAATGGCAAGCGATGGTCGGAGGATCAGAATCGAGCGAGTAGTCGACGAGTAATCGACGAGTTGACTACTAACGGGTAGTATAAACTTTCACACTGCGAGGCATTATTGCGATAATTAAACGAACTACCCGTCAGAGAGAGGAAGAGAAAGAGGAGGTGGAAGAGAAGAAGGTGTGGAGAAGGAGGAAACTGCAGAAACTGCGAAAATGCAAGCGCGAGTGCTCATTCGCACGTTAAAATATACATCTCGCGCCTCTCCGCTTTCCCGCTCGGCGAACTTCCATTAAAAGGCCCCGGTAATGCTTGGGTTACGGCTTCAATATGCAGTAAAACTAGGATAGCCCTCACTGTATGCCCCGCGCTCACCTAAAGCATCCCTCGCTCACCTAAAACATCCCTCGCTCATCCTCCCAACTCCCATCGCGTAACACGTTCGGGGTATTCACGCTCGTGATATGAAAGATACGGCAGAGCCTGGGGAGACACCACCGAGGCACTCTCTCTCCGAGGATGAAGAAAGTCGGTAAATAAAGAAATAATCGCATTGATGCGCATATACGCGAAACTTGTGAAAGAACGTCGCGAATAAAGGGTACGATAGCCCAAGATCCAAGATAAAAGAATAGATCGTCCTCTCTTTCCTGACTTTGATGAAACGAATTTATAAAACAAACATCGTTCTACTAACGTTCAATTAGAAAGTAGGTCTGTTTGCGTTGCTTACATTTTTTGTACTCAGAAAATCGTTGCTTTCTCTCTCTTCTTCACTCTAATATATATTTATCTTTTTATTTTTGAGTGTAAAAATTTCGAAGGATTTCAAATAGGACTGATGATTAATTGCTTCGAAAATTTCGACATTCGAATTTCGAAACTTCAATATTAAAATGTTCGAAGAATTAAAATTATACCATTATTAATTTAATATGGCTAAGTAATGAAAAAGATAAGGTGGTATAATTTTAAACATGATACAATTTCGAACAAAATAAAATAAATCAATTTTCGAAGTCAAGTTTGATAACCCTGATCTTATTGTGTGGAGGATATTGAAGAATACTAACATAAAATCAAACTTGAACTTCGAAAATAGGATTCAAATTTTATTTCGTCCATAATTATATGGATGAAATAAATTACTGTGTTTGAAATTGTATCACCTTACCCTACATTTTCATTAAAAAATATACAAATATATTTACGAATGCCTATACATATATTACGAATATATTTTTTTTCTATTTGTATAAATATTTTTTTCAAAATTTCAAAGTTAACTTAAACTTCAAAAGTTCAGAATTAACTTTGAAAATTCGAATATTTTCGAAGTCTCGAATTTGCGAAATCGTCAAAAGTAACAACCTGAATTTCAAGCAACGTGAATATCTAATAAATCATAATCATTCTTTCCTCCATTTTCGAACAACCATTAATTGCACAATAAAGAAACTTTTTTTCCTTTGAAATAAGATGCGAACGTAAATCAATTTTGAAAGGAAGATCTCACGCGTTTCTGTCGTAATCTCGTTTCAACGATCAGCTTTGCAATACATTGACTTCGCTTATCGAACACAAAACAGGAACCTACCGGCGAGAAACATCGTCAAATTCCTGGTAACAGTGATGAGTAACGCGTATCGCGAGGATGGTCCGAGGAAATGACGTGACTTCGAAAATCAAACGTTTTGCTGTACACGTGCGTTCCTCCCGAGGCGGTTGCAAACGCCTGTTGTGGAAAGGGCAGCCTCGGCTTCTTGGAAACAATTTCGCCGCTGGAAAAGTATAATTACCGGTTAGGTAAACCGTTGTCAGGAACTTAACAGGCAAGTGAACATTGTTCGATGAGCAAAGTTCGTTTGTGAGCAAAGATCACGCATCCTATTGAAGCTAATTAAACAAGGACGTGCGCGTGGAAGATGCAGAAGTTCTCCGCAAAAATGAAAAATAATGATATCGCACTTTATTACGCAAACGCAAATATAGTTCTCATTTTATATGTGGAAATATAGAAACATATAAATATATTTATTGACGATTAATTTTCTTATCGACATTTTATGATAAATAAAAGAAAAGTCCTAGAATTCATTTAGTTATTAGTTATGAAGTCACTCTCGTTATGAAACATCAAAGAGGTATAATTAATCGTGATGTAATAAGCGTCGTTATAAAATTATACGGACATAACGTCGGATACGTAATATACGCATGTGATTGAATTATTCTAAAATCGTGCAGAGTTCTGTTATATTTGCGTGCGACTGATTTCTAGAAGGAAGTTTACAGCATGCCAACAGATGGCGAAGTAATGCTAAAAAGCTTGGATGTATCAAAGTTATTCATATCGATCTTCATTCTCTATTTCGATGTATACATTTCAAAGATAAAATAAAGGAAAAAGAGAATATGTATTAAAATATAATTTGAAACACCCATTTATAAACTTTATACTGCATATTTATATAAACAGTCTTAGGATGTTTATCTTCTCTATGAAAGAAAAGATTAAATGGTACATGTCTTATTAAAAATAATATATCAGTATATGTGCGCTTGATAAGTTTTCGATATCGATATAAAAACAATATAAATAAAACTTAGAAATTATCGATCGATAAACATATCAGCGCCTCGCGAGAAATCGCGAGAGAGTATACGGAAAAACAGGGAAATCACAGACGATAGATACAGAAGAGATAGCAAGCATGTCGAATGCGATAACGGGAAGATCGGCGCAGAGGTTGAATTACTCGCGTAATCTCGCGCGTCGAAATAGCTGATAAGCGTTAAGTAATAATAGATATTTCATCCAGGGTGCATACAGCTGATACGCGAACCCCGATAATCAATAAGCGATAAACGACGGCGCCGTTTTAAGAACCGGTAATGCGCCGGGCGAGCCCATGACTCATTCAGAAATCACGTGGCGCACCTGATTAGAGTCTCCGATTTCTTCGCTGATATTCCAAGAGACAAGGAAGATAGATAAAACGACCAGATAAGGGAAAGCTCCGTCGATTATTTTCTTGAAACAAAACAAGGGAATGGAATCTCTCGAAAAATATCTTCTGTAGTAATAAACAAAAATAAGCTTCCGCAAAATACGATAAGATCAGTTTGTTTGCTTAAAATCAAGCAAAATTTTACTGCACTTTAATTAAAAGTTAAACCGTCAAATTTCTTGAATATATTTGGAAGCTCCGACAGAGATTGCTCCATAAAGTTTTTTGTAAGATAAAATTGTTGTAAAGTTGAACTAAAAAAAATTATGGAGCATCCTATTTATTACACAACCATCAGAAGTATTCTTTTTCTTTCTTTAAATATTTCCGTTAATTCTTCATTCATGTCTTCATATTCTTTCAACATGTCTTTTAACGGGGATAATAAGATTTAATGCATGAAAGAGAGTGTTAATTAGATTACCCACAATCTCTGCAAAATCACAGCTTGTGCGATTTATACTGCGTGATAGGTCAGACTACTGCAGCTTAATATACACGGAAAGAATGGTTTTGCTGACATATCTAAAAATTTAGCTAGATACAGACCTAACATAATTTTGTTGGACTAAAATAACTGCTAAAGTAATTACATATGTATGTATGTAGCTCAAACTGATTGTTAGAATGTCAAAACTGTTTGCAACATTGCTCATGCTTGAGAATGTTACTTAATTATTTAGATGGCCCAACAAAATTATTTTCAGATCTGTATGTAGCTACATTTCCAAATAATTTAGCAAAATTGTTTTTTCTGTGTAGCAATTTAATATTTTATAACTTTGCAGATAGTATTTTATTACTAATATTATACAACAACATAAATAATTCACAAAAAAGATTTTGTATTTAATTCATTCTCACGTCTGTTGCCAAAGTTTACCAAGTTTCTTCGTGCATTTAATTCCTTTCTACCTTTTCTTTAAAACATAGTGTTTTATGCTTCAATATTGAGCTAAACATAAAAAGATAGGCATGGCGTAATGTTTTGCAATGAGATCACGGAATCGTAATAGAACGTTACATGGCGTTTAAGGAATGATTACACTGCGTTGTCTTATAACGAATTCGGTTGAACGCACTATTGCTCACTAGTGCATATTAAAGCCGTTCTACACTGATTTAATTTGAGTGTAAACGTAAAATGCAAATATTTTGAATTATATAATACGTATGTATACATTTTACTAACAGCACAATAAAATTTATTGAAGATTTCATGGGTTTGAGAGTTTGACTTGTTTTTATGTTAGTATTAAACACGCACATTTTATATTAATTGTGTACGGTAGCTTTAATATGCACCAGTGCGCACTGAGTGCGTCCAATCGAATTTGCTACTAGTTAACTCCGGCAAGAATCGTCTGTTTTTGACAACATACTTACTCAATTTGTCTTCGTTATCTTATCTTATCAAAGAGTGCTAGACCTTGAAGGAATTTGAGTTGCTATTTAGTAAATATTAATGCAATTTGTCATATACAATTTGAAACATCGTATATGAGAGTAAACGACATACATATGCACATCAATGACAAACGTATTTTATAATCCGAATAATTATTTCGCCATTTCGCATCGATGAGCGTGACGATTAAGTGCGTTATTATTCAGCGAAAAAATCATCTCAGCAAGATTTGGTCGGATCAAAACGAGATCGATTAAATCGCTTGTGGACACATGCCAAGAAAATAATAATTAATTCATTGCATTGAACGCTGCGATTAAATTTCCGATTTTACATTTTTATTAACGCGAACAAGAGTACCGGCTCTAAATGCTCCAACAATCACGCGTTATAACGGATTGCAAATATTGTTTCGCTGGGAGTCGTTAAAACGTCATCATGTATGCAAAATTTAAGCGGTGTTATAAATGTATTTGGAACATGCGAATGTGATGAGGCAGCATCGGAAATTTTGTGCCACGAGTGATATATTAGCAAATTATATTACGAAGTTTATAACGAAATATTAAGTGATACATTACATACGCGAAGTGTATTCTTGATCACGAAATTATTTCTCTTTTCTCTTTCTTCGCTTGATCCTAGATTTGTTAAAAATGAGAATAGAACGATTAGAGTTTATTTTAATGGTTAGATGTGATTGTCGTAAATGATTATTATAGAAAGATATTGCATAACAAAGATAAGTTAAGAAAGGTAGCACCTACGTTGTAATAGGACTATATTCGTACTCCAATCGATCGATTAATACCATCAACCCCAGCGACTTTTGTGATGTCTCTTCATACGAAAATACCTTTCCATACTTTATACTTATATAATTAGATTTATAAAATATGTAATATATAAATATTTTTTTAATACACAACATATGCACTGAGAAAAATGTCTGATTGGATTAATTGGAATTCTGGTTAAAAATGGACGAATCAGAATTTTCTGATTAAATCTAGAATTCTAGTTGAGATTACCAAAATTTCTCTATTGATATAATTAGAATCTTCTAGTTTGTCTATTTCAATCAGACATTTTTTTCAGTGATGTTGTTAATTTTTTAAAGAAATAGATATTAAATTTATTCATAGCCGTTTTCCGCTTTAGACACTATATCCTTTTTTTTTTCATGGAATTAAATTAGCTAAGTATTTATACATGCAAAAGTGCGTGTCTCAATATTTATATGCTGGCATTCCGGATATAAATATTGTTACATATTTATATCTATCGTGCAACCTACACTCCCCACGCACGAGCTCGATTATAATTTTATTTCGCCGTCACGCGACGTGATCGTTATTTACTTTTTGTACCGGCTTCGCGACGCACATCCTCGTTAAAATGCATCATATGCGCACTATGTGATATAGAAGGTGTCCCAGGGAATAATGCAAATATTTCGCTGGTGGATTTTGATTAATTATTTTCAGTGAAAATATCACATCCCCATGGATTCGATAAAATACAAAAATCCTATTTATATTACAATATCCAGAAGAACACAATTTTAATGTGACTCTTATATCATACATATTCAGCTCAGTAATTAAGAAACCGTTATACTACGTCTGACCTAAATGTTAAAATATTCTTTATCTTAATAATAATGACAAACCTAAATGTTAAAATACTTTTTATCTTAATAATAACGACAAATCAGACTTGTATTGATATATCTTTTTCAATTGGATTTATTTTAGGATATACTAGTAAAATATTTACATGTCCGGGATACTATATCAGATGCTAATATACGCGATACCTGGTTCATCGCTCGTTCCGAGTAATACCGTATGACAAGCTTCATGGTTGGGAAACCCACGCGCGTTCTCTCACGTGTGAATCGACCTGAAAAAACGTCTTCCTCTCAACGAGAAGGTGGCAGTTTGTTTGTGATCGATAAGATCAATGAGAAGGGAATAAAGTAGAGAAAAGTAATCATATAATTCCAACTGCGTACAATGTCGACTTTCTGCTTCAATAATGGTCATTATGTTAATATCACGGAATCCCGCTAACGCTTCAAGATTTTCTAGGAAAAAGGGAAATATTTTAACATCTTTTGGATTGATACCGATGAGATCTTCTGACGGTGATACTTTGTAGAAAAAAAATTGTGCAAAAGCGAGGATTCTAAATTAAATTAAAGATTTTTAATTGAATTATCATCTATAATGTATAATTGTAATCGTCACTAAATCGTTATTAAAATATCCAGATATTAATTCCAATATTTTTAAACTATCTAAAGCTATATTTCATTTAATAAAATATCAATATACCAATAGATTTGAAATGATTTGAAAAATAAAGTATCTCACAAATATAATTCCTCTAGAATGCAATTAAATATAACCAATAAATGTTCTTGCTATTTCAGTTCGAGTTCTACTTATCAAAGTGTATAAATATGTAAGTAAAATTTCTACAGACAAAAGTAATGACAATCGTCGTTACCTTACATTCGTGTCAAATACCGTAAAAAATAACAGCTCGATATTTATTATCTATAAATGATCCTGTTACATTTTCAATTTGCCAATATTTGTTCTATTCGTCGATTGTTTTACCATTACGCAAAGGCAAAATGAAAGATACATCAACGTCAAGACAAAATTAATTTTTTCTGTGACGTTCATCGTGCGACGACCCACGGTCGTCATTAAGAGTACTATCATCCGCTGCTTCGCGCACAATGTCGCGAGTAAATTCTGACGTTGAGGCAATCCAATTGTACCTCGCATTCCAATTTATCATCCGCGTTCTCTATTATTACTCGCTCTGTATATGCACGGGTCTATCTAATTGTAAGCAAAAAGTGGTAATAAAGGTGGTTGCAGACGACGAAGGTGGCTTAGGACGCTGCAACGTGATTACGTTGCTACATTAGAAACAGCATGAATTGCAAAGGTACATGTGTACTACATATACATTAGGACGAAAGATTGGAGCGTATCCTGTATGCAGAGACCGCAAGGAAATCCCGTGTGTCACAATCCACTACTTTCCTCACCGCGACGAGGTAAGTCTTTATCCTCGATTTTATCATACCTTCTGAAGGACCCGTATGAGAGGTCGTTCGACACCGTATCGCTCGCCAAGAACATTCTTGGAAAGCGTCTATATAAAGATACTTACTCCTCTCGGGAATATGTCCTGAAATTTTATAAAGAAAACGCTTGTTATTTATTTTCTTATTTGTAATGAAAAGAACAATTTTACTGAAATATCTAAAAATTTGGTTATAGATACAGATTTAAAAATAATTTTATTGGATTATCAAAATAATAGGAAACTCATGATGAAGAATGTTACAAAAAAAATTTGGATATTCTAACAACCAGCTCGAGCATCCATAATTATGTTGATAGTTTTACAAAATTATTTTCAGATCTGGATCCAGTTAAATTTTTAAATACTTTAACGAAATCATTTTTTCCGTGTAAATTAAATCCAATATAAATAACCTTTCAACTTTTTTAACATTAAACAAAATATCACCGTAGGGAGTATTTAAAATAACTGCAACTGGCGTTCTTTACGAGATACGAAATATTCTTTTAATAAACAAACGCAGCATGGCGAACTTTTATACTCACATGTTTAATCTTTGAAATTCATACAAGGATGCATACCCGAGTTTATCAGTTTTAAGTGAGTAGCGACGCGCTTGTTTAATAACTAGCTTGCCAAGAGAAAGAGAACGAACACCTTTCAAAGGATTTTTATTCTATACGCTATTGGCCACGCGCTCTTTGTTCCCACGCTACTGCACTTTAGCACGCATAATAACGTACGACTAGGAGGAGCGTGGGTGTACAAGGTGCCATGGCTCTGCCTACATAATCGCAAAGAGGGTCCGTAAAGCCGGGGTGTTAACTTCCGTCATCCGGGACGGCGTGCGCGTGTGAAGGGGTTTGTTTAACGAGGGTAGTTCGCCCCGATGCGGCATGGTCATAAAAGCAAGCGCATCTCATATTACTATTTAATAAAAATTACGACGACAAGCTGGTTATTACGGCATCTCATTTCGATTAAGTTAGGCTTGCTTCTTTGCGCCTGAATTTTAATGGCATATTCTATAGTCACAAGCTTATTTCGAAGTTGAACTATTACTAATTTTCTTATAATTCGGAGTTAATTTCAATATGACATTCTAAACATTAAACCGGTAATGTTGGATTTTAAAGATACAGTTGATTTTTTTATTGTAAATTTTTAGTGGATAAATTTAAATCTGTAAAAAATAAGTAAAATACAATCTGACTTCTATTATGGTAAAAATTCGTTGTTTAAAATTTTCATAAATATGTAAGAACTTTTTCAGATTTTTATACAGTTCAAAATAATTTGTAAAAAATTTGCTTACATAGTTTCACATTGCTAACGGTAAGTTAAATAATATAATAATCACAAATCATTATCTTTCTTGTATTGTTACAAGCCGACAAAAAGAAATCTGATTGTTATTTGAAGAGGCTTCCGGAATATTATACTTCAAACGTTAACAAAACAGACACTTCTGTGAGACTTTATGAACAACTCTAATAGCCATTCCTTCACGCGTTATGATTTAATAATCGCTCGTTTCCCATCGCGATTAGCACTTTGGCTGACACGTTTCTTGTTGACAGCTCGTACAAATCATTGTGGCGAACTGCACTTCGGATCGATCCATATCCACCAGATACCTTTTCAACCGTAACGAAAGCATTCTCAGCTGAATGGTTTGAATACTGACGTCTCTTCGGTCAGTAAACCATCATTTCCGAAATCTGATAACCGGAGCCCTGATTTCCATATGTGCCATCATTAATAACGATCGAGTCTTTCGATGCATGCAATCTGATATTTTCGATCTTTCTCTCCCTTTCCCTTCGACATGGATTACTATCGGTGCTGTAAAGTAATATTCATCAATCTATATCGCTTTCTGTCAAAACTTTTTTCTCTTTGAATTTTTTTGAATGCAATATGCATAATTAAAACAGGTTTATATCACGTAGTTCAGTTATTTTCTCATTGCTTATCGAGATTCATTGAGAAGCATAAAATTATCTTCAATGGAATACTTCATTGAAAAGAGCGTGGAATAAGATCGAAAACAACGATTATTACTAGCACCCTGTTTTTATCGATGAAAATCGACGTTCTGTAAGTATTGTAAGTAACAGTCGTTTGCAGACTCAGACGGGGTGCTGGCTGCGCTACCATTAATAGATGCTGGATGCGCTATTCAATGAAGGAATGTAAAATTAATGCAAAATTCCACGCGTTTTGACCGGTCGGCTACTTTCCAAGACGCCTCGGGTGTCGTTTTCTAAAGATCGTTGTTAGTTGGTCGAGCTGTACGTGTCCGTCCACTAGGCAAACTGCTCCGAGAGGAGCGGAGAGCAGTCTATACCGGCCAGACACCTTTCTATCCTTGTAGGCCCCGCGAACAGGAGTTACCGGTTGGAATGCCATCGTGTTGTCACGTTTAAGGTCCATGCACACATGTTAACGATGGTCGTTCCGATCTTACATCATAGATCATAGATCCGGGATTCGCGCAAGACAGATCCGTTCCAGCATTCCACGGACTGTTATAGTCCTGTCCGCTGATGCTCATAATGATACGTGATCTTTCGTAGAAACGGTATTCTTCGAGGAAGGAAAGGAAAGGCACGTTCGAGGAAACTAAGAAAGCACGTAAGTTAACGAGATTCGATCGTAAATAACTAGACTTTTACAAAAGAATTTAAAATAAGTCTAACAATAGAATTTTAGTATTCTTTTTTATAAGAGATGAAAGGCAGAGATCTTTTAGGAAAAATACTATTTATTTCGCAAGAGAAAGCTAATTTTGATTAGAATAATCGGGTTATAGGTACAATAAACTTCGAATAACTAAAAGAATTTTTATGAAATATTCAATAACGTAAGTTATTATTATATAGTCAACTGGAAATTTTTCGTAAATTATAGAGAACATACTAAACTTACACTTATCGTATTATAAAAAAATCTATATATACTAAAACTAATTATGCAATCAAAAATATAAGTAATCTCGGGGATTAGAAATTCAATGTTTTAGACAAATTTAAATAGGCAGACAAATATATATATGTATATATAATTCAGCATATTACTTTTTCGCATTTTTGTTATAACGCTTCATTAAGCAATCCATTATCAATGCATATCTCTTTCTTTTTTATCTTTCAAAATAATCTAATTTTTATATCTATTTAAGAACTTTCAACCTATTCAATTACATATTAAAATTGATTGATTATTCAGCACTTCTTAGGCTGTACTATAATTTATTGTTTTCTATTAATTATAACTGGTGATCACCCATAACTAGCACTTAATTTTCAATAAAGCCCTGAAAATGAACAAAATTTTAAAAAAATCTGTTATTAAAAATTCTGTTTAAATATCTAATATAAAATTTTAAGCTACACAAATAGATAACGAGTATAAAGAGATAAAATATACAAAATTTACTGATTGCGAATACCCCTACGACACAAAAGTTGCAGCAATATTGCAGCGTTATTGCAGCGATATTGCTGCAAATTCTGTGCTATATGGATAGATGTGCTAAAAAAAAGACTTTTCGAATGTTACTAATTTTATTTTTATTAAATTTCCATTAACTCTCTTAACTTTATTAAACTGCTTAACAAAACACATATCTGGCAAACAACTTTCATCTATGTATGAATATACCTTAATGCTCTCCGCTCGATAGGTGTTCCCCAGTTTTCAGAGCCACGCGACGCGCACACATACCTACGCGGGCAAGCGAATGCGAACACGCACCTTCGATTGACTAGCCGCGATCGCGCGCGAACTGTCGTGCACGCGTAAGGTTGCTCGCCTTGTGCGACCTCGCCGCGTCACGCACGCATATTTAATTCCTATTGGCCAGATGCGATCAGTAAACCTGAAATAATTAGAGAGACGGGAGCACGTGATTAACGGACTCATTAACGCGAACGAGAGCGGAGATAATTGTTTACGGATTTCTGTGGAAACTGGATACTTTAAGAACGTGTGCTAATTGGGATCACACCGCAATGCGGCGTAAAACAGTGAATAGTAAAACGTAAATGAGAGTTATTATGATATACAGGAGATAGTTGCCGAATGCGTACAGAAACAAAAATGTATCCTGTTAAATATTTATTCCATATATCACTCATTTCTTATTTATTTTATATTTTTATTATTAAATATTGTTCATATTGTAATAATATAAAATATTGATGAAGTATGATTTAGGTAACTGGTATAATATGCAGTAATCCTTCCCTGATTTTGACTATTGTTTAGAAATATTATCTCATAAAAATACATTAATCGTCTCCTTTTTATCGGATATCAAAATTATATCATGATAGACACGTATAAATAAATGTGCGATTGAACTATAATTCATGTAATTAGGTTCGCGATAGCATTACACTGTCGAATAGGTAAGAACTAACCCCAGCTAGAACCACCCTTCCCACCAGGAGCTCCTGCGCCGTTGGAGGTATTCTTGTCTATCCCGAAAGTAACCCGGAAAAGCGGATAGCTTGGAAAACATTCTCGAAAAGTCTAGGCGATTTTACCAGGAATGCAGACCGGCTAACAAGCTACGTCCGTCAATCGAACTGCTTTGTAAGACATCACGACGACATTTCCAATATAATCCGTAATGTCAATCCGATGACCTATTGCCCATTATCGATTGGACAAACATCTAATTCCGAAACACTGTGCTTTGCATGTTTTATGTATTTATAGACGGATGCGTTGCATCATATTACCGCGCATATTGTTTCCTATTTTGTAAACATTTATGCAACTCTTGAAATTTTATATTAACTACAAGGTCGTAGTGTACATATATTTAGCTAGAATGACGTTCTCCGCGGCGTAAAACTGCATACGTGATAAATTTTATGTAAATTCACGATGAATATTTGTGTAAAAGTAAATAACTGCTGTTCCTTCGTTCTTTTAACGAAGCGTTAATTTTGCTAATTTATCACGGATTAAAATGTGATGAATTTATTATCACGGCAGCCTTTTAATGTATTCATAATCGCATCGTGTATCACAGGTCGAATTAACGTTAAATGAAATTAATAAAATGACGAGCAATCTCGACGATAGCTTTTATTATATCCGATAACTAAATCAATTCGTTATCCAAATGTACTACTAAAATGAATTATGAAAGCAGATATTTCTGCGGAAATGTCATATCATGTTACGCCTGACACGAAAATCACGCGATGCCTATTAACGTTGTTAAAAACAATTTAGAATGCAAAGAATCAAAATGTATATTTAATTCACTTAATTTCTATAATAAGTAAATTAACTCTTTAGTCACATGCTTGAAGAGAAAACTTTCAAGCATGGAAATTTTTATTTTATTTCAATTGAGGATTATTATATTAAAACGAGAATTGTTTCATTAAAACTGTTTTAGAGAGTTCGCGTAGATTTAATTAATTATCCTTTCTCTTGGCGGTTTCTGCAGTATAAACAACGTGCTAATATTTTCTCTCCTTTCTATGATCTATTTCACCAGACAGGTTATCGCGCCGTTATTATCATGTCCAAATAAATGCAGGATTTGTCAAATAATGTTCGGCTAGTGGAATTGTGTTGACCAGAACCAGTCAAGTGACCGACATTTTGTCGGTCAGCAAATCGTAGTTTTTCCATGAAAATGGAATTTTGACGAAAAATTGAAGCACCAATGTAACAGGCTAACAAACGCGCGAGTAGGAAGCCAGCCCGAACCGGGAATCCTGCGGGATCCGCGCGCGGAC
Source organism: Mycetomoellerius zeteki (assembly GCF_001594055.1). NCBI lineage: Eukaryota > Metazoa > Arthropoda > Insecta > Hymenoptera > Formicidae > Mycetomoellerius > Mycetomoellerius zeteki. The sequence continues at coordinate 556,366 of NW_017257297.1, forward strand.
ACGTCCAGCCGCCTGTTTTTCGCCGGAACGGAAAACCGATGGCCTCCGTGCCAGATCTGGTCGTGGGCCGCAAGCAGGCGCGCAGGAAAAGTCCGCGTGCTTTCGCTTTCCCTGACCTAGCTCAATCCCAGAAATTGAGGGGAATGAGGTCTTTGTCGGGCGAGAAAATTCTCGGCACCGGCAGAACGAATTTCCCTCGTGACTAGGAGGTCATGTTATTGAGAGAAGGCTCTCCAGGAGAGCCTTGCCCGCGGGATGGATCGAACAGAAAGGTCATTCGTCCATTCGAGACTGACCATTTAGCCAGCGCTGGTCAGATATTAGTAACTGTAAGTCCGGATCTACAATAGGTATTTTAAGCCTTAAGTCGTAAGAAATTACAGTCGTGACCAATTACAGTCGAATTCGAGGAGAACAATCGACTATGATTCGTCCATTTCTTATGGCTTAAGGCTTAGAACTCTATTGTAGATCCGAGGTAATGGAGACGTTAGGCTACGAAATGTTGTCTTTATTCTGATAGACGTTGGAGTTTTCAACTTACGTTCAATATTTAAAAACATCTTTATTTAGATCTAGACGATCTATTTTCTTAGACAATACATAAGTTGTACGAATATAGTTATACTTAAAGGGATCTATGCTACATTAATACTTCCTAAAGATTTATTAAATTATTTACTTTCGCACAAAGTGAGGAGAGGCTAAAAGAGTATAAAGGCATAAAATTAAAATCTGATTTCTACTTCACGTTTTGAATAACATAATACGAGTAATTGAGAAAGAGAAATAAATGAGAAAGAAAATGTATTCATGTCGTAATAATTCCTGAAAATTTAATTAGAATAAAAAATTGAGTCAAAAATAAAATAATATAAAGAATATTAATTATAGATGAATACTTGACACAAATGAGTCCAAATTGAAATTGTTCGGAATTCTGAATGTATGCGTGCAAATGCGCGCGCGCGCGATCCTAGAAGTAGTAAAATCTCTCTCTCTTCTGCGCTCCTGGGACAAGGACTTTCATAGTTTCCCCAACTACGCATTTTCCACGCATTTTCTATGCATCCGACGATTTGCCCCACGAAATTCGTTCCTTCTCACACTCGCCTCTCGTCGTTCGTCCACTGGCTTTCCCGTAGGAGGAAAGGATCCTCGTCCTCGCATAATCTCCTAATTCGAAATAAACCACGGCGCTCCCTCCACGTACTGAAGTATGTGCTTCCGGAAATCGAATACAAGTCATTCCGATGTCTTGAAAAGAGATTTTGTATGAAATTCATCCTCAACATTATCAAGTTGATATCCCCAGTGCGGACTCCCTTAAAAAGGGAATTGAGAACGACAATTTCACTTGCTCAGAATAGATCACTGAACAATCATACAAAAAGCGAAAGACTCATATTTCACGCAAGTACATCAGACATCATCATTATCGCGTACAACAGTATCGAGGGGTTGTTTCCCCGTTCCGAGACAAGACGAGAACCACAATATACGATAGCTGTCGCCATGTGGCGCCGAAACACGCCCGTCGAAAGAAGGTGATTCCGCCACCTCTTCTTGCATGTCCGAGGATGCTGAGACGCATCCTCGGCGCCGACATGCCCTCCTGTTTGCGCCTAGACGTCGGCGGATTGTCGAAAGTGCTTACGTCACGAGGCGTACGTCGGTCTAGCCGAGGCGACGTGCGGCGTCGCGTCGCGGTCGCGTCTCGCCAACGGCCGCCCCCATGAAATTAGGAAATCAGTCGACGGTCGAGACACGTCGCGTTCGCGTCTCTCTTCCCGCGGGAAACGATGATCGCGCGTCGCAACCCTCATCCCTCTCGTTCTTCCGCTCCTCCCGTTCTAGCGAGCGTCTCCCGCGGGAGACCCACCTGCACAGGTGATGCACAGGTCCTACGGGGGTGCGCCGGGCCATCCCGGCAGAAAAACTGCCGATTTGCCCGAAAATCCGGGACTCCCGTATCAGGCTGCCAGGAGACTGGTCAAGGTGTTGCGGACTGCAGGGATCGCGGTATCGAGCTCGTACGTTCCCTCGGGATGCGCACCGGGACGCGGCGTCGATTCACACCGCGTCGCGTCGCTCTGAAGCGCCAGCCGGCGCCGAAAAGCGCGCCCGTTTCACAGGATAGCAAGTGCCGCGGAGGTTCACCGACATCCACCCGTTGCGGCGGGCTCGACGTGCACAGACGCGAGAGGCAGATTCCGTTTCCTCTCAAGTACATCCTGTACGTGTCGCGTCAACGACCCTTGTGTTCAATCAATAAAAAAAAAGAAACTTCTGAAAATCGCAGCAGAAAATCGACGGAATGCGGAAGATGCGCGATAGATAGACGTAGGACGGTATCGTATTTATAGGATCTTATATTTAGGATCGTCTTAAGTACAGTCTTAAGATATCATGTCAACCAATCAGAGGACTGTATTAGCATCTTAAGACATTGTTTAAGACGATCTTAAAATAAGAACCGATGAATACAGCCATAGAGCGTCGATCGATGTTCAATGCAAAGTCTTCTAATAGTTAAGTAATTTTATAATTGTATTAAAGACATTTGTCAATGTCTGTAATAGATTGTGAAAAGACATTATTGTGACATGTGGTTTAATCTTGTTTTAATATCCTTCCAATCTGCGTCTTAAAATGTTATTGAAAAAAATATAAATTTCAAGTATAAATAAATTGAATAGAAAACTAGACTATATTGTCCTATATTGTCTTACATCTTATCGAGGGATGAGATGATGAGTTTAAAAAAAATGCGACAGAAACGAGTGGAAAAAAAAGCGCGTATGCGGCGAACATGAAGGTAGAAGAGCATTAGGGCGTTGAAATATTAATGACTAATTAATAAAGCTGATTAATATCAATGACATCAAATGCGGCGCATCCGCATATGAGGTTATTCCAGTTTAATAATACCCTGTTTACAGCATTTTAGTCCGCAGACCCGACCGCGTAATAAATAAAATCAAACATTATTACTTCTCTTGACTTAAATAAGATAAAAGTATAAAATATGATACTTTTATATTATATTTTCTAAGAAAATGTAAAGATCAGAAATACGAGCAAGATATTTTTAATCATTACTATAAAAATTTTAAATAAAATGTATTAATAATTAAATAATATAATATTACCCCTATTTAAGCGTCTTAATTCATAATTCTTCAAATCTAAATTATTTCATATTCTTTTTAAATCTAAGGAACACACAATTTTTTGCAAATGAATAAACAGGGTGTCAAATTCCTCAATCCTAAAATTTCATAATTTTGCTTCATTTCCAGACAAAATTTCATGATTTTTCCTGATTTCAATAATATAATATTTAAAAATTTTTTGTATTTTTTCGTTCTGATTTGGAACCCGTTAAATATTTTGTTGAGAGATCAATTTAACAGAACAATGTATAATAAATTACTATTAATCTTGCACTACTTACATTTTTAGTTACTAAGTTGCTAGCATTCGAAAACTGTAGGTGTGATGTACGTACATTAAACTTCTCTAAAATCAGGAATTTTAATTTTCCAGAAAATTTTGCAAAATTTTCTGACTTTTCTCTGACTATTTTCAATTTCCCTGACAATCCCCTGACTTTCCTGATTTATGGCAACCTTGATAAAGGAACTATAGGACTGCTATACGATATGTCACGCAATATGTTATAGACTAGTATAGCGTCGACGGCGCCAGTCCCTTTCGCAAGGCCATAAATTTAAGTATTTAAAGCGTCGGGCCGAAGTTTTCCGTGCGATGTAACGCTGATAGCAAAGCCGCAGGGTGGTGTGCGATTTTCGCATCAGTGATCACCAGTGGTCGCCTCTCCGCGCAATACACTCCGCTACAGCTTTTGCATCCCCCCATCTGTGCGTTAACCCTTCTCCCTCTCCTGCTACACTTCCTTCCTCTCTTCATCCCTCCCTCGTATCCTGTAATCCCTTGCGGTCCGTCGGAGCCTGCGCTTTCCCGGCGTTCCGACGTACCTTCCGCGTGTATGAGCTCCTGATAGGTTACCGCCTGTTCCTTTTCTTCCCTCAAAGACATCCCCGAGGGAGTACCCGAGCGCGTACCGAGCTACTGAGGGTTACGGACGAACGCGGATTGTCGATTGTGTCCTTTTTACCAGGAGCACCCAGGGGAGATCAATAGCGCCACGTATGTCACGATAAGAACGTCGCGCAGAGAGCGACGTTACGGTATTGACAGAAAAAAAATGTAAAAGAAAGAAAAAGGGAAAGATAAAAAAAACGCGACGCATCACGTTTGGAGTGTCAAACGAGCGCTACATCAGAGAACGGAATGACTTGTCCGTAAAGGTAAAGGGGATAATCCAATTTCTCGATTGTAACGTGGCTAATCCCTGCGTTAAACTCGTTACTTCACACGGTCGCAATTGTTGCCAATGACATTTTTCACAGAGACACATTTTTTTACAGAGACGTTAAATAGTGTATTTCACTTGCATCTAAAAACGAAATTGTATTCAACATTAAAATATTATTCAACAGTTTATTTGAAATTGTTAATGTTAACAATTTTAAATAAATTGAAATTGTAAATGTCATCGAACCAATCAAGTTGTGCGAAATCAGAAGATGGAAAAATTGTCAATCGTGTAATCGATGGATTAATAAAAAAAAAGAAACTTATATATAAATCAACAATAACATCATTTCTAATAACTACGAGCGTATTTTCGAAATAAATTTTCGAACTGAAGTTATATATGTAGTCCTCATTTCTCTTTTTTTTTCAAACCTCCAGAGATTGTAGCAAATTGATGTATATAATAAGACTTGCTACCGTACGGAAAAAAAACATTCGGGCGTGTACAAATCGATCAACGGCTTATCAAAACGAATCGCTGATACGCTCATCACGCGTTGCTCCGATTTGGAATACAAATGCGGGAAATGCCGCGACGTCGTTTAAATGGAAATCTACAGCGACAATATCCACCAACAAAGCGAATAACTGCACAGTATACCGTAATAATACCGATAACATTAATAACAATATAATAATGATCTCTTTAATAGAAATTAGTTCTTCTTTCGTTATTTTCTGGGATCAATGTTTCAGTGAAATATTAACGTCTGCATACATTAATGAAACTTAGAATTGGATAATTATTTTAATATTAAATTAATTACTAGTATTTAATTATTCAATTCCAAAATATTATATAATATTATATGATATAATGTTATAATTCTTTATATATTTAATAATATAATATTAATAAATTAAAATAAGTAAAAAGAAAGAGTCATATTTGCAATTGTCACAGAATATATTGGGTACGTATTATGGGACTTCGGAATGGATTCCGATCGGAATTGTTCAATTTTCTACATTTCTATTATGTTTTATGGACAAAACGGAATAATTCCGATCGGAATTCATTTCAAATAGTTCCATAATACGTATCCAGAAATGAATGAGCTTTGTCAAGTTTCATATACATTGAAAACCTTGTATACTGTTCAAACAAAGCTTCATGACACGCTTCATGTTCCGTGATGGTAAGTCATTTAAATTTGTTTACTCATCTATCACTCTAATGAGATTTTTTCTAAAAATGTCAGATTAATAACGCTTCATCTTTGTCAATTTGAGAGTGACTTAAGCATTATGGACATGTGAGCTATTTATTCTTGTATTTTTCTTGCTGAGGAGGACTCCAAAGAGAGTTGAAACGTTCAAATAAAGAAGACATCAATCCAATTTCTGAATATTGATTATTCACTAAGTAATTGCGCCGTTTATCGTTGCTGACTCTCATTAGCCTACTCTATTTATTTTTATATTGTTTAAAATTCGAGAGTCCTATTATAATTATTGTTACTGTCCAATTGCATTATTGTTTTTGATGCAAATGTAATACATTTTTTATTAATTTTCGTTGATTGACAAAATTCTCTGCCTTCAACCCTTTGCTTTTCTCATCTCGCGCTCTAATCTCTTCCCTTTTCGTCCTTCACTCGTGGTCCTTTGTTCTGACTTCTCGTTTTCATGTTCCTATGTTTCCGTTTATCCCTTTCTATCTCTGTTGCAAACCATATCTATGTTGATATCTCTGCATAGAAGTTTCGACTGCGCAGTCGACTCACTCAGATGAAATTACATAACGTTATGTACATGTATATTACATATATATATTATAAATGTATATTATATGTATATATAAAATACAATACACACACAAACAATATAACATATATACAATATAAACGTAAAGCATTAGAAGCACAGAAGTTGACACGTAGCGTGTAAATCGTAAAAGCTAGTTGAAGTCCGTGCAATGTCCAACACGGATATTCCGTCTCTTATGTGTGAGCATATGCTGTAACTCGTATATATATAGACGGATGAGTATTGCATATTCCGCTTTTACATCCAAAGCATGAAAAGTTAAACGACGTTACATTGCAGAGAAATGCCATCGGAAAATTTTCGACATTATCGAAAAACTTTTCAGTTTTCAACGATGACCGGCAGCGAATAGAACTTGAATAACATTTCGGTTTCGAGTATGCTGTTATACATATATAGTACATATAAAAAATAAAATTTAAAACAATACTATCGATTGCGATACATTTAATTGATTAAAATTAAAAAGCTATAATCATATTATTCTCAGAGAATGGAATTATTTTATAAATCTCACTATATCTGTAAGATATTAGTATCCATGTTTCTGTATACACTGTGAGCTATGAAACAATTACAAATGATATTTAATCATAATATTCTTACACGAATATGTGTAATTAATGTTTATTAATTTATGAAATTTTTATATGCTTCATCATTTTAAGATTACATTTATAATTATTTCATAATATATCAGGGTTGGCAAACGTGACTTTTCAGTTACTTTGTCATTACTTTTTATAATAAACAATTTGATGGCGATGTTACAATTTTTTATGACGCTAACTAAACGCTAAGATTGTACTAAGGTTAAAAAAGTCACTTTGAAAAGTAACTTGTCACTATTACGCGTTACAAATTAGGGATTATTTTTTTCAGTAACGAATGACTTTTTCAATCTATTATAAGTAACGATTAACTTTTCTAATTCTGATGTTAGCATTACCATATTATAAAAAATTCACAATGTCTTTACCAAATCATTATTATAACAAGGTAACGATCAACAAAGTAACGCATTACTCGCCAACCTTGTAATATATATACTCGTACATGGATTTTCTATATTTTATGTGTATGATGATATATGTGGTAAATACAGACGTCCAAATTTGCGATAGGAACACGGCCGGTCTCGCGCCATGACATATCGCTGTGCTTGTTTAGTGCCGAGATAGTGCTGCGTCTCCTGATAGTTTTCGTTTCCGAGCGGTTGAGCGGAAAGTATACATAACATATACATAACGTACACTTAAATAAAAAATAAAATGTTAATTTTAACTTAAAGACGTTTAGTGAACTTTCTGAGACATACAAAAATGTTAAAATTAACACAAAGATGTTAATTTTAACATTTTTACATGTATCAGAAAATCCACTATACGTCTTTAAATTAAAATTAATGTTTTATTTTTTACAGTGTAAGCAATAGTTTCTGTTCTGTTATGTTAGAGGCAAGTTTCTCGCAACTCCTAATTGCCACGGCGGCCTGACCACGGCTGGCGCTAAAGATAATGACCTGTTCGCCAATGAAACGATGATTCTTTACTTAGAAAAATGATTTTTCGAACGACGGCGTTCAGCCTTGCCGGTATAATTTCAGCGATTATAATAATCGGACACCAAGGTAATTATGAGCCGTGAACTGGTTTCGCGTCTTTCTGAGGTTTCGCCGATATTTTAAGTATACTTTGTTGCCAGAAACTTAATGTTACAATTTTGCTTCATTTATAAAAGATACGGAATTTGGACTTAAATGTTCTGTTTAATTAAATAAAAATCGTCAAATTATGATAACATAAGAACGAAAATAAAGGTATATTAAAACATTACATATTATTTTTATTTCCCAAATTATTCGAGATATTTTATTAAGTATTGAGCTCATATGTCGATATGTATAAATTGAATTTATCGTATAACAAATTCAAAATCAAAATACTTTTCTATCGTTAATATACCTGATTTCCACATAGAGAACTATATACGTGCTAAACACATTGTCTTTTTATATAGGACGTATATTTATTTATTATAGCCCAGGTATGTCGATGATTAAAATTCTGACAGCGATTCGGGATACTGTCGTTACGTTACGACATCCACTTTACGCGACGTAGATCAATACCGAAACTATGAACGTAGCGACACGAGGAACGACTTTAAGCAACAGCACGCCCGCATTGTGCTGCGTACCTGTGCACGAGGGATGACAGCGAGGCAATGTACGCGAAGGGTCGGAACGTTATGATGCTACATTGTGCCACTTTATGACTTCCGGCTCAAACTACCTCGCTTTGCTCGCAACCCTTCGGCTATGCCACCGTATTCTCCACCTCCCTTGGAATTACTCCATTTTCTGAAAGACGTTTAAAGCGACCTTATACGCTGCATCTCGAATACTAATGCCGCTTTTAGTACAGATATGTGCAATATGTGCATACGACTGTGTAAGTTCGAACAATTTAAAATTCTATTCTCTCTCTCTCTCTCTCTCTCTCTCTCTCTCGCATTTTATTTTTTGTTTTGATATTTTTTGTCTCATTTGCTGCTTGTATATAATATTTATTTCTTCTCTTTTTTACATTAATTTCATTGTGTGCTATTACTTGTACGTTCTTAGAGAGTTTGCCTTAGAACGTAAATAAACGCTTTAGCTATCTATCTGTTACTTTACTGATTAAAATTCTACACATGAAGAAGATTACGATTTAAGATAAATAATAAATGAATTGTATTTTGTACAAAATAATATTTTGTACAAAATAAACTGTGCAGAGAATTAGTCCAATTCGCGTTTCGACATCTCAAATTTCTATGTTATCTCAAATTTCTATGTTATTTCAAATTAAAAATACCAACAAGAATAGAATCTAAATTTTACATAAATTCGACTAAATCTTACAGCAATTTACTTATCATCTTGCAAGATTATCAAGATTCGTAAAATGCCTATTCCTGATTTTCTCTCCTCTTGCAAGCAACCCTCGCTATCGTTCCAGTACTAACATTACAAAATACATGATGCTGCAGTATTTGCAATTGACAGCGTCTGGTTTCCGTTAACAAGCTCCTCTGGGAAAAGATGATGCTGTAAGACTTCAAAAGCGAGTCATGTAGTATTAATTAATAAAACGCGGATTATAACTCCAGTTCGTGTTTCCCTAAATCCACACTCTACTCCACACGAGACAGATGTAAATACAGCTTGAGAAGTGGGTATCATTAGAAGAGCCGGCCACGTTAATTAAACCAGTCGGCTTGTAACATCGGCAATTATATGAAAGCGTTCCCGCCACGACGGTTATTCCATCATTAGTGTCGGAAATAGAGCGCCGGCCGGAGGATGGAAGTCATCGGGAGTTTCGTAGAAGCCATCGGGAGAGCGGAGCCGATTAGCGGTCCGAATTTCGCGCAGAACCCCATGAAAGCAGGGCACAATGTAAGGCGTCTCGAAATAGCGACCACCACTTCGCGGGAGGAACGAGGTCAGAAGTTCCCGGAACTCTCAGAGTTCTCTCGGTTCCCAGATGAGATCAAAGCATGGTTTCAAGTTCCCGGAGGAACATTTCCAGGATTCGCCCTTGGGTTGAGTCTTTCATAAGTTTAAAAGGCAATGAATGCTTTTGAAACAATGAAAACAGCTTCGCGAAGAAAATCGCGAATAAAGCAATAAAGGAAGAAGTTATAAACTTCGACAATACTACGCTATGAATTTTAAATAAAAAAAGGTACAGATCCGAGATATCGAACTTATTGTCCGTTAAAGTGAAACCTTATATTTTCTCTTTCTTCAAGCTAAGTCAATAGGTCAGTCCTCTTGTTGGAAGGAAATACTTTCATAATCCAGAGTTTGCCGAGCTGAAAGTAACTCAGGACTTGACGATTAGATTTCGCGGCTTTGAAATGTATAAATCACGAATTGAAGCAGCGCGCTCACTCGATATAATAGGTATTTTGTATGTTGCAAAAATATACACGTCGTTCGATGTACCAAAAACGGATTTTCCCGGCCAACTCTTTATTCATGAGATCCAATTATCGTCGGACCAGTCATCGTACGCCCTTCGCGTGCTCACTGCCTCTGCTTCTGGCAGATAGTCGATATTCGGTATTGCATAATTGACCGGAGAGAGAGAGAGAGAGAGAGAGAGAGAGAGCGCTAACTATGTGCTCGAAATCCCGTCGTTCCTCACTTCTCTTTGCGCTGCGAATCCCCTCACGATTTTCCTCCACTCCCTCACATCTCCTGCACGCTGCTAATCGCGGAACGGCGAGAATGCCCCGCTACAGGAGTGTAGCCCGGTTTTATCTCGATTGCGCAAGCATCGCGAAGTACGTCGATCCGACGGATCGCTCGATATCCATTCATTGCCGCTGCAATTCCATCCCGTGTAGATATCGAATTATCTACGTACTACGCTCGGGACAATCTCTAGATACGACAGTTTCTTAAGCGTATTTGTGTACGCGCTGTATTTACTGTATTTAATGGCTCATATTCTCCGTGGATATGACGTTAAATGTGGCTATCTAATTCTGGTCCTAGATATATCTCGAGAGCAAGTGACTTGTGCGCAAGTACGATTTTGAATTGGACCATCATATTTCATGTTAGGATGAGTCGAATTAGATTGTTCAATTGTAAAATATTGACATGAAAAAATATACGAGTATATTAATATGATTTTATGAAAATTATATTATATATATGTATACATATTATACATACATAAAAAAATATGCGAGGAATAAATGAGAGAAACATACCTTTCGCTCCTTTATTTAAACAATGACGTGAAAAAAATACGATTTTTCGAATTATTATCGTGAATTGAGTAAGTAAACAACCCTATCAATTATCAAAATTATAAACTACACTGTTAAATTATAAACTACACTGTTAAATCTGTAGTATCAAATTTAACCTGTGAGTCGCCACTGCTGCTACGTAATTATATCGTTATTTTATACTAAAACAAAGGTTATATTTGACACTATACAATGTCAATTTGACACTATATGTATAGTGTCAAATTAATACGATAGTAACGATTAGATCAAATTTAATTATTGTTTTGGTATAAAATAAGGATATATTTAGTAGGAGCTGTGACGACTTACATTAGGTTAAATTGGACACAATAGATTTAACAGTGTAATTTAACTTCATAAAAGAAAAACGTCAAAACGTCATAACTCAAAAAGGTATTATTAAAAAATCATGAAAATTGTCACGACTAAAAAGAAGGTAGTTTTTTAAGGATAAAACGAAAATGTTAAGAATATATTCTTTTTGTAAATAGTATTCAATTAGTCAATAATTTAGTAAATAACTGTCAAGTTGAAAAACAGGAAAAAATATTTTTCTCTTTTCTGGAAACTTTAATTTGTTGAGTTATGTGACTTTTGAAACAAGAGAGTGATATTACAATGCAATTATTAATTATAAATAATTGATATAGATGTAATAATTAATCATAGATGTACCACAAAATTTTTCGCTAAGTCTTCGTAGGGCTCTCAAAAAGCGAAATCCTTTTTCACTTCTGCGGGCATCCACCTAGCAATAAAACATAATCCATCCGTTCTTCTCATCCCCGTAATGACGCCGAACAAACGGCATCGGATATAAGCGAGGCGAGGGTATCTTTCCCCACTCAGTATGGCATAGCTTTTAATGCAGTTATGAAAGGGGAAAAGGAACGAATGAACTTACTTCAAAGACGAAAGATACGATCAGTTACCGGGACCACAATAGGAAGAGACAGAAAAAAACAAGAAACAGAGAAGAAAAAGAGACAGAATAATTTCTTGAATCCTAGAACTTCGCGCCTTTGAAAGAGGAATTCCCTTGATAATTTCCATAAAAATCTTTCTGTCGTTGCATCGCGGAATGAGATGTCGTACTCCGAGAAGATGCATTTATTTATACTGTATTCTTGCTATCATTTTCATGTATCTTTTGTACCGTCTACGTCTTTTTAGTACAACACGTTTTGTTTTCAAGGAAAAAATTTCTTTTCTTCAATATATTTGTGTGCGTGTGAAAGAATATATTCAGTTACATACATATTGATAGAATGTATTGGATATTGTGCCAATAATTTTCCTCTCTCTCGTCAATAATTTTTTAAATAGAAGAGAAAAATTAATGAACAAATTTATTTTAAACTTTGTCAAGATTATCATCGGAAATTTAAAGGTTGATGAGATTAAACGTTTATTAGGAAAAAAAGCTAGGAGAGATTATATATAAACGTAATATTTCTTTATTTCTTTATTGTTAAACGTAATATTTTTCTTCTTCAGTTTTATTTATACAAGTGTTTTATGTATATTACAGAATACAAAAGTTATCGTTCCAAAATAAGTTCAAAAACAGAATACGCTAAAAACAGTTCAATAAAAAAATACGATAAATTAGAAAAAAGTCAAATTATATTTTATCACAATGACTTCCTTAAAGATCACATTTATTTCCGAATTTATTTCTTTGCCCTTTCGGCTATTAATATTGATCTACTCAGCCTTAAACAATGTATTGTCTCGTATAAATATTAAGAAACTATATGAATGTCTAAATAGTAATCAGTGCTGCATTAAAAATGAGAAACACGTTTTATGGCGTTCGTTTTCAAGATGATTGGCATCGTTCGTTCCTCGGCGAAACTTTCCGGCGCTTGAGCCCTGGAAAGGGATCCGTTTAATTTCAGGAAACCCCATAAAGGTTATACGTTGAGACGCCCTATACGCTCAGCGTAGGAAATACGTCCTCGTAAAGTAGAAAAGATAAAAAAAGAAAGAGAGGAGCGAAGAAAGTGTGGAGGAGAGACGGCGCGGAGCACACACTGACGCGCGTCCATCGTGTGCGGGCGAAACAATAGCGGAGCGGAGCTAGCCGAGGAGGTGAACGAGGAAGACAGCGAAGGGATGGAGAACACCGCTGTTGGCAAGAAAAAAAACAAAAAGGAGCCAAAGGCGAGGGGAACAACGTCGCCGCCGGTGAGCGTATCCCCGGGGCATATTCCGCTCGTACGTTGACACACGCATGTGCGAGATCAGAGGGATGAAAGGCGTGGATGTGGGTATAAAGTTTCCGGGTAACGCTACGGCGGTCGAGCAAAAGCTGTCGTAAATGAAAAATAGAAAAAAGAGAAGAGAGAAAGAGGATGATAAAGAATTTAGTAGAATTATATATATGCGTGTAAATATATATGTGTATGTATACAGAGTATACACATATAGACGAAAATTAGAATACCTGCATAACTGCTAAAAATGATACCAACGTTCTTGATGGAGAGAAAAAAATTGTATAATCCACCAATAAAGAGATAAAGTTTTATTTCTATATGTATCATAGAATATTAAAAGAATCATATAAAATTTTTTATCAATAAAACAATACTTTTTAGCTTGCAGGACGTAAACATTTTTTCGAAAAAGCCACAAATAATTTTATATAGATATGGACAAGTAGGAAAAAATTATAAAATTCTGCGCACAAGAGATATTTTCCTTAACCCTTCATTTCTCACATGAAGTGTCTATATTCCAGCTTTATAAATTCGCCAAATGTATGAATGCTATTGTATTTAGTACAATATTTTTCACAATTTAAAATAAAGGTTTAATAGTATTTATCTTTTTAGTTAAGAAGGATGTACGGAATGTTAATATCGATCTGATTTAAATCACCAAAGAGAACAATGATAATTTAGGTATGACGTTCAAGTGTCATCCCATAAGGGATGATACTTGAACCATAATTACGTTAAAAAATCACGCGAGTAATGTAAGATTAAATAACTTCATCCTTTATATGGTACATAATTAGAATATTAATCTCTTTTTAGATTCAGGCCAAAGTAATTTATTTATTGGAATGCAAATATACTAACCGAATCTAATCCAGAAAAATTCGCAATTGGCGAGAGTCAACTCCTTCCTCGCGTAAAAAAGGAAAAAGTGATGTGTCGGCTCCACAAGGGTGCCTCGTGAAGTTCGCCACGACGCAACGGTTCAAGTGAGGCGAGGTCCTCGAAAGGTCAAAAGTTCGTTCTCTTTGCGTATACCCTGCGTGACATCTTTGAGGGTCGACGAGGACAACGGTATTCCTGTCGCCTGGCAACGCCTGGTTCGGCCACGAAGCAGAAAAAGAGGACACGGAAGATTCGATCCACTCTTTCGCCTCTCCGAGTCCACTCTTTTCTCTCCCAACCACCCCCGCGTCCTTTTCTCCCTATTGGGTGGCTTTATTCCCTCGTACCACTCGACTCATCGCCAAGTGGCAGGCGCCACCTTAATTGGACTGCGGCAATCGCCGTAGTCTGTCGCCCCCTTTTCTCCTCCTGCAAAGATCTGAACGAGAGTTCCCGAGGAAGCCCGAAAAAGCTTGATCCTCTTTAAAAGTACCCTTCTGCTTTGGAGTTGCATCTTTCAGAGGTTATCATCGGAGACAACTGCAACCTGCCGTTTGTAAATGTCTTTAACCCTTTGAACCCGCTTCATCGCCGGATTCATGTAAATTTTATGTAAAAAGGATATGATAAAAGCTACGAATCCAAAGTAGATCAAGTTGTGTGAAACATTGCCCTTCTTAAGATGCTCTATTTCATGTAAATTATTTATAAAGACATTCGATGTGTGTATTCATTTTCTAGCGTGTTCACTGAAACGACGAAATAAATTTTATGAAAAACGGATGCGCTCTTAGGACAAGCGTGCAACCGTGTAGTTATTTATAATTTATTTTCACATATTAAGTTCTATGTAATACATCTGAATATACGCGAAGGGAAGTAGTAAAACGCATATGCAAATTTTTATGTTTCGCGTATGTCGCATAAATGCACGTTTTATGAGGTTTGTCAATGCCATAAAGGTATCTCGATCTGCTTTCGTAGTAAACCACGGTCATAAAATCTTAGATAAGCGCGTGCTCATAATTCCCGCTGTAATCCAACCGTGACTCGCGAAGAAGATTGCAATGCTCATAAGTACACAAGTATAAGTTACATCACTACAGTATTATATCTGCATCGTGATTTTACTTTCGTGATTTCGCCTATGTATATCACTCTACTATTCTTACAAAATCGGTATATTATAGTATTCTTTCATTTACCAAACAAGAGAACTAGATATCTTTTTCTAAAATAAAAAGCGGTCATCAAATAAATTTAATGCAAATTTTTGTTTAGTAAATCTGAATAAAATAACTAATATTAACCCAAAAAATAGAAACATGATTACTTCTTCAGTTAATTCAAAGCAATTATTCAAATCGTAAATAACAAATACTAAATGGATCGCATATAGTAATTGTTGAAAGAACTGCGTGTGAACATAATTCAATTCGTTTCTAATTAACTATTCGCTGGAGAAAGTAAACAGACATTTGTATCAATATAATATTCACGTTAAAAAGAATAGAGAAAATAAACTGTGAAAAATTGACATTAGAATATTGTGTTTATCCAGTTACGGAAAAATAGAATGTTATATTTTAGTCACTTTGTAACATTTTTATAATTGACAAAACGAGACAACGCTGTCGTCCACGAACTCCCTGCAAAGTAATTAGAAAATGCAGTTTCCATGGCTTTCCGCGCGAGCTTTATCTCAAGGTAATTATACATCGGATGGGCTAATTACACGTTTTCACCTGCTAATTTTACATGAATTATATATTATCTAGTTGAAATTTAGATCTCTAAATTGTACACGATTTTGCGTAACGGCGACAAAAGATAATTCAGTATGAAAACGAAAATGGAGAATGAAGAAACTTGATTCTAGAGTTAGATGACGAAGTGAATAATGAGATCGCGATTATCCACGTCTTATTCCAAATTACCATACAAAACAAATCGTACATTATAAATTTTATCGATTATATGTGTGTGTGTATATATAATATATATATATAATATATAAAAGAAAAATATTTATTATCAATTATATCTTCTCAGAATATTTATGCAAGATTCTTGCAAGATTTATGCAAGAAAATATAATGTATTCTATTTATATCAAATAATATGCTTTCTTCTGATCAGATAAATTCTTACAATTAGTAAAATTCGTTCAATCCAATTCGACATCGTTACTATTAAAATAACCCTGGTATTTTTTACGTTCAACTGCAACATTGAAGATCATCCTTGCCGTAATTCGCACAAGCTTTGATCTTGGTACCTTGAAATTGATGCGCACAAACTTCCCTCAGATCATATCCAGTGTACAGAATCTATAACGGTTAAAAGGCATTCTACCTAGAATCCTAGATGCATCAGACGTAGCCAACGCAATCTTGACCGATCGAGGAATTGGATACCGACGTCGAAACCGCCCGAACGTCAGCGTGAAAGCCGGCCGTGCACGCGCGGTATTCCCTCGGATTCAATAAAAGCAACGGGGGTAGGCAGGCAGATACGGTGCAGCCTCGTAAACGGGTAATCTGCTATTCAGGTCATAACCTAGCACACGTCGGCCCGGGACGAGGTCGTTTTCCCGGCGGCCATCCCGGATTCCCTTCTATCCAGGGATTCCGCGAGGTACCAGCAACGCCAAAGAGCCGAGACAGAACATTGACAGAGAAAAAGGAAAGAGATACCCCTTTTCATTCTCTCTCCCTCTCTCATCTTTTCCCTCAGTTTATGCTTAGCCAATCCCGCATCGGCGAACGCGACCCTCTAATACCGCATCGAGCGATTCCCAAAGTCCGATTATCGGAAATCTATTACGATTTCGGGAGAAATTTATTGAGGTCGCGGGCGGATCCGCCTCGAAATTTCGCCTTTCGCGAGAAGCGGAGAAGCCTCTTATTGGAATCCATAATCTATCGCAGAAATTGATATGATTGATGGCGCAAAACATCATCATAGTGCAATTAATCTAGAACTCTCTCGAACGTTTGGATTGTTCTTCGGACGAACATAAATATTTTTGCTCCATTTTTTTATAATCTGCTCTCTACCTATCCTCAATCAAAGTAAAATTTAATAAGGAACTATTGTTAGAGTCGTTTTTACTCGATCCCTTTAATTTTTAATGTATAATTTCCTGTTCGTTTTCCTTTGTCAAAGCATTTATAAAAAATGTCTATATTTTATAAATGCTTTTACGTATATTTTAACTATTCGGTAGCTTTCAAAATGTCGCTAATTAAAATTGAGTTATTTAATGATTGTGTTTTGCGTCTTACAATGTAACTTTATAGTTATGCAATTAATTGCAACAATAAATGTACACATAAGACGCAGACACCATCTTTTAAGGTCACTCATAAATTATCTTCTTATAAAAGCTTCTTATAAAAGCCATATGTAGAACAGCAACTTTTTATGAACACGATCAATTAAAATACGCCGTGTAGACATTAATCTTTTGCACTTTCACTTACTGCCGCTCTGTTCGGATAGTCATGCAGAGACAGGTGCGCCGTTATTTCTTCCCTCGATATTCAATATTCGGCACGCGCACAACAAATTGAAAATGAAAAGAAGAGAAAAAGAAAGGAAAAAAGGAGAATTCTCCATCGACACCGAGCTACGAATCGAGTTGCGAATATCGAAGATATAGGAAACCGATCAAGATCTTAATTCTGGAACATTCTTAAAACTTCAGAATCAAAAGCACTGATTCAAGTATGAGAATCTTAAAAACCCAAGAATCGATATTGGAAGATTATATTCTAATCTTATCCTTTTAGCAGAATGGAATAATAGAATAATAATTAAAACAAATAAGAGTTAAGCGCAGTTAATATTAGAACACAAAATTGAATAAAAGTTAGTGTTAATAAATTAGCGGACCAAAATAAACCAATTCTAAATTTCAGGATTAATCGACAATTTTTCTTTCATAATTCCTTCGGAGTATTAATTCATTTCAATCGTAAAGATTCGGTGAATAGGAAAGAATGTACCGTAGTTATGCGATGTGTTATTACACCGAATTACAACATTATGTTTTATTGTGCAATATTCACAGAAGATTCGCGAAACGAGTATGCACGGTTTTGCCTTCAGCCAGGGTGTTTAGGGAATTACGGGACTCGAGATGCATGCATGCCATAAATGTACAGGGGTACGTGCAGCCTAACAGGTTTCCACGATATGTTCGCTCGCATATGCACCTTTCGTACGCAGTGCGAGTATGTATGAGCTCGTGGAGATGCAACAACGTACGTGCGAGCGTAGACTGGCTTCGGAGTTGCTAGGCGACCGATTTATGCACCCTTTCCTCACTAACACTTCTAGAGCTAAGATACGTGTGCATCGTCAAAGTAAATCGCTCCGATTCTACACATAAAGCGATTATCCAATTTGCGCGACAGATCTCTCTTGAGATCTGCTTTGTCATAGAACTCTGGATGTATCAAAGTAGCACAGAGGTCTGCCATGTTTGATCTAATAACTATATCATATTAAATATTACTTACTCATTTATTTACTAAGCTTACTTATTATTTATTACTTATTTAATTATTGGTCTATTTATTAAGCTTACTTATTATTTATTACTTATTTATTGGATGATAGATCTGGTCGAAAATAGCCGTCGAAATAGCCAATAGGAAAGTTGTTGACATTCGGCTCAAATAAAAGGATTTTCTACTTTGGTACATCTAGAACTCTAACTTTGTCAGAACTAGTTTTATCATAGAAATCGATGTGAGAATTCAACATTTTTGCTATTTCAGATTGGGTAGCTAAATTAGCAATTAAACATTTTTTATTTACAATGTACTATTGTTATTGCATTTGTAAAGTATAAAACGTATTGCAAACTCGCGTGAAATTCAACTGTCCTATATAAAGTTTAGATAAAATTAGAAAAACGAACATTTAGCATGGAATTTTGTTTGGTCAATCAAGAGTTGTTAATTACATATTCCACATCCTTCATATAATATACATCAGTGATATGCATATGTATACTTTTATATTATACGTTTGTGTGAGATATTTTAAAAGCATATTTTGATGCCGAATTGATTGTTGTGTCACCTGAGTTGATTCTCGAAACCTCATGGTATGTATAATTTATCTCAATCACAAGTCAGTGAAAAGTGATAACTAAAACGGAGTTTCCAAAAGCGAGAGATACTTTATGCAAATGCTATGCAATCGCCATCATGATTCGCTTACAACATCCGACGAATTCTGCAATATCCTTATCTGTTATTTATAATCTTCTCATAATATATTAACCTAGAAATGTTATTAAGAATTAGCGGAAGCTGTAGCGATTTAATAAAACCATTATTAAAATATATGCAACACAAATGTCTAAAAGTATCACCTAATATTTTAAATAATTAAATAACTTTAAATTTTTCAATATTTCAAGAGGAAAAAAATCATTATGCTTAAAAAGCATATAAATAAGTTTAAAAACAGATTGATATTGCATAAATATCTTTTTTTTCATAATCTGTAGTACCTATACAGGTTGATGTTGCATTACGAATTCATCTATTTGTTTTTACTAATTTTTTATAGATTTTACATTATTTATATTAGATTTTACAATTGTCGATTAATATTATATATAGATATTATATATAATATCTATATATATATTTTTATCACTACAATTTTATTAATACTGTATCAATAAGTAAGAATATACTATTGTGATCACACACATACAAAAATATATAATAAAAATATTACAACTTTGGAAGAAGCCAACTAACTAAGCTCATAGCACACATAAATCGTCAGAAGAAGAGCCATGTCTTGCGCCAGTAAAAATCTGCAGCGGTTCTAGCGATGAATTCAAGTATAATCCTGCGAATGTCCTTTAAGCAGACTGTTCGAGCTCTCTCGAAGCCCTTTTATCTCGCGCGATTTATCCTTTCCTCCTTCTCCTTACCGCCCGACCAATCCACGTGCATCGTGCACTGACATAAACTTCGCAACAGATCAATGCACTTCGCAAGCTCGCTTCCGCTTCGCGAACGCGTGCACATATACACGTATACGCGTACACGCCATTCAATCGGATCGCACTGCATCGAATACTTAATGATTAATCCAGGATTATCAATGCTTCCTGCCACTTTCAGCTTTCAATTCGAGACAATTAACTGCGCGACTACCGTTGAGCCTCGATGCAATCGAGAAACTCGATCGCTATATAATTCCGGAAATTAGTAATAGGAAATTAGTGTATTCTGTACTTTTGCGGAGAGACTGACTTTGCATCTAAATTCTGAAGTGATGAATTATGTCGGAGTAAACTTGTTACTCTCAGACGGATCGCGTATGCTTTGATTAACATAAACCGAGCGTGGAGGT
Organism: Mycetomoellerius zeteki; assembly: GCF_001594055.1. Classification (NCBI taxonomy): domain Eukaryota; kingdom Metazoa; phylum Arthropoda; class Insecta; order Hymenoptera; family Formicidae; genus Mycetomoellerius; species Mycetomoellerius zeteki. Next base: position 576,858 of record NW_017257297.1, read on the forward strand.
AAACACACCCGTGATTGCCTTCGTCATTATTTTCAACGCCGAGATTATTTCCAGTTTGATTTATTACTTTCTCTATTGAAAAGTTTTAGCATCAGAATACACATCAAAATAATCATTGTAAAGTCTATTTAAGGATGTATCAGACGTATAGTTTCTGCAAAAAATGACTGGAATTGAAAATTTATACTTCTCATATAAAAATAAATATTATACATATATAAAAAAGTTCAACAAGGTCAATATTTAAATTTAACAACTTAACAATTTTATAGTTTAAATAAAAAATTTCTCATTTTTTTATTTTAACTATTTTTAAAAACATGTCTACTTCTTATTGAATTAATTTTGATGAGATTCTAAATCACCGCCAAATTCTTTGTATTAAGTACTTTCAAATACAATATAGGAAAATTTTTTCATAACTTTTTTATTTTATTAAAAAAATACCTGTAGTACATTTTAAAAAATTGAATCTACTGCTGGAATTTCCAAATTTTTTATGTGTACCACATATGCTAAAATAAAAACAAAGCGGTCATAAAAGTACGCCACCTATGCGAAGCAATAAAAGTACGTGTGAAAATCACTTGGGACATGCAAACGGCGCAGTCACATTACACATCGCCGAATATTTCGGAGTGTGTCGCGTATCTCTGCCCGCGATTCGTATCCATTATAAAACGGAAGGCATCAAAATTCAGGACCGAGCGGCGGGACTTGTTGCAGTGATGAAAAATTCATCGGGAACATTCATACATCGCACAGCGTCGCGGCTCGGCCGACAATTTCGCGTAAATAAAAAAAATAGCTCAAACGCAAACGGGAAAGCAAAATAATAGCAGACAATATTTTCGGGCCGATGTCGTTTCGCATGAATAACAGATCGATTGTGCGCAAACCGCGAACCTGTCGCTTTGTGTCATCGGACTATCAGCACTCATCTTGTTTCATCCTTGTCTCGTCCTCGGCTCGCCATCAATAATAAATCGACAAGCCGGGCACCGCTGACCACTTCCTACGCTCTTGGATCGTCTCGAGTATCCTACCGTCTTTCTCCGTTCGCCTGAGAGAATGGTTCACTCTTTTCCGCAGGTCCAGGTGAATAACCACCTCGTACCTTCGGCAAGGCCGGTTATCGTCATTAACCGGAATCTTTTCAAGCGGATTCCCCAACCACGCGGCGCGGCTGCAGGATCGAGGTGAGTCTTGGTTCATAAACTTTCTAGGAAATCTGCTGTAGTCTGGCAATTAAGACGAGATGAGCAAATAAACAAGCTCTCACCTATTATGAATTGCTTAAAGAACGAATCATTCTCGAGTCGATTTTATCATTAGATTTACAAAATGACAATTTTTCGGAAATATCTAAAAGTTTAATTAGATATAGATCTGAAAATAATTTTGTCGGACCATCAAAATAATTATGTAGAAAATTCAACCAGAATGAGGAATACAAAACATTTTTATTCATTTATATTCTACCAATCAGCTGGAATTTCCTACATAATTATTTTGACAGCACAACAAAATTATTTTCTGTTCTGTATCCAGCTAAATTTTTAAATACTTGAGCAAAATCATTCTTTCGTGCAGGAACTGCAAAAAATTGGATATTATTTATCGAATTTTCGGTCATACACACAGATCACGTATGTAAAAATAAAGAGAAAAAAATTTTCTAAGCTATTTTTATTTCAGTTTTAAATGCAGCGTTTGAATGAAAAATAAATATACGTGGAAAGAATGGTTTTGCTGAAGTATCTAAAACTTTAACTTGATATATAGATTTGAACTATATATAAATTTGAAAATAATTTTGTTTGAATCATCAAACTAATTATGTAGAATGTTCAAACTGATTGCTAGAGAATGTTAAAACTTTTTTTAACAACAGCATTATCATCAACACTTTAGCGATCTATATATAATTATTTTGGTGAGCCAACAAAATTATTCATATCTGTATCTAGCTTTTTACATCAGCAAAACCGTTTTTTCCTTGTAATGTTTCATATTATTTACATTAAATATACTTAATACTAACCAACTGTAATATTCATCTTTTGTTATTGGAATTGTAAAAATTTTAGAATGAATTTATTATTGAGATATATCTTGAAAAACTTGTTGCCGTATTGTGAAAAATGAAAAAATAATTGACAATAACAGCTAATTATTTTAATTAATTACTTATTATGTGTACGTTAAATTATTAACTTTCAACAAAAATTTAATAAGAATTAAAGTATTTGATAAGATTTTGCATTTTTACGTCATAAGATAATCATGGATGAAAATAAATGCGAAATATGCATAATTTATTGATTACATAATTATTCCGATTAACACAGTCTGATTATATAAATAGAATAGTATAGAATTAAACGCACGTCCGTGTAACTGACGGTAAATTCCAATATCATCAACAGAACCATTAACATTATAGATTCATAACGGTATCTAATCGATAATTCGACTTCAGTTCATCTAAGATTCATATAGGAAGCGAGTATACCGTCGAGAATACCGCCTCTACGATACTCACGCCAAAGGTAAAGGTGAAGCAGAAAGGTGATTTGCGCTCTTTCCATCTTGGTAGGTAAAATCGGATGGGAGAATCGGATGGGAGAATCGGATGGGAGAATCGGAAAGGGTCCGGGCCATAAGTGGTCCAATCTACTGGTCGTGAAACGGTTTCATGAGGAAGGCGGCGATCAGGGGGGGGGAAGGGAGAGGGGCGACAGGAGGACGCCTCGAACGGGCAGGTTGCCGCTCGGGATCGACGCCGGGCAGGTGCGCCTTTCTCGTGCAGGGCAAGGCAGGGCAAGGCAGGGCAAGGCAGACAAAGGAGCCCAGAATCCTCCTGGCGAATGGTATTTCGAGCAGAAAGCCGGCTAACAGCAATGACGCCAAACCCGATGGATTCCGCCGTCGGGCGAATTTCTCGAGCGAATGGTCCAGTCGATGCACGCGTGACCGCTGAATACGATCCGCTATGGAATTTCGTGCCATTGTGTGTTTGGGGTGGTTGCACCGACTTCTAAGAAAGATGGCCGAAACGGTTCGGGATTATCCGGATATTTAAAATTGTCCTCTTGTCGAACAGGTATCCGGATATCGTTGTGGAGAACTTTTTAATCCTCACTATGAGGAAACAAATAATGAAGATAGTCTAAAATTTCTTTTTACATTGATAAGATTTGAAAATTTTATCATTTAAATAAAAATCTGGATCAAATAATTAGAACTTATCAATTCTACAATTTTTATAGATTTTTATAGATTAACAGTATCTCTATTGAATAAAAAAAAAACAAAATTTTGCTATTGAGTTCTACGATCCACTACTAGAATCGATCAGTCAACGAGTTATTTACTCCGACTTGGGACTTCTTTAAACTCTTTTCTATATAATTCCTATATAATTCGATCTACGTCATTGTTTTCATGGATGCTGATCGGTCATTGATACCCCGACTAAATCATAAACCTCCGCTCAAAAAATATAATACCAATATTACCACCGTAGAAAATTTCATCAAGTGACCACGTCCCCCTTGCACTCGGAAGCATAATGGACACGAGAGAGCACACCATCATCACGCGCGGAGATCGTTACGTGCTCCGCGCGATCGCTCGATCGATTGGTGTCGGGCGTGACGAAGGATTCGCGCGGATAGCGGTTTGCTGCCCATAGCGGCCACGTGCAAACGGATAGCAGCTCCCCTTTCACGGGCGACTTACTCTTCGCCCGGATCTGCAATCAGGGCAAGATTGTAGACATCTGCCGGCCATCTGCCGGCAGCGGCCTTCCGGAGGACCGGCGATAGCCGCTCTTGCCGCTCTCTGGTGTGCTCCGCGTCCCTCTCATCCCGCAACCGCATTTGTGGCAAGGTGCACGAACGCGTTTGAAATCGCACGCACGCGGAGACCCGTACCGCTCCTTCTTGTTGCTCGTCCTGTTGCACGCGCGTCAGTATAACATGCGAGAGAGGTGCGATCCAGATTTATAATGACGTAAACGCATACGCGTGTATATGTGGCTTGATGATCCCGATAAAATCTCGAATATCTCATGTCCATGAACGTAAGAGTACGCAAGAGAGTGGCAGAAGAGGATGCTTATCTCCTTTTTTTTAAAGAGAAACAAATTATGAAAATCATTTTTACGATGAAAAAATTAAACGCTCATTGCTCAATTTGTGGCGCATATCTTATTCATAACAAAATTTGCTGAAGATTCTCGAAGGTTGACTTTAATACAAATAGTTTAATAATAAGTAGTTTTATGTGAAATTTTTACATTACTAAATAATTTTTTTAACTCAAATATTAAAGTATTTATTTGATCCATCCTCCTTTATTCCGGCAAAATGTAAGAGTGAAATTTTGCTTGTATCAAAAGAGATCCATTTTGCAGGCGGGAGATCAACTTTTTCACATGATGGATCGTTAAGGCTAATAATGTGACGTGTATCGAATCGATGTAACGAGCCGAGCAATCTTATCTATATTTTCATCGCGTTACAAATCCGCGTTAAAAAATGTACATGTCATCACATGCTACGTGCACTCGTCGACTCATGCCGAGCAAATGACTTTTGCAATTAAATCGTCGATGCATTATCGTTACAAGCGCAATGATTTTGCCTCAATGCCGCCAGGCCAGGTGTAAAATCACAACGCCGCTGAGCACCAGGTGTATGTAACCTGGAGCGGAGGTGCAGAATCAGGCTCTCCGTCAGCCGGCGAGATTAATTTAACGAGCAGCTCGTGCGGGATCATAAACTGCGTGGAGGTTAAATCCTAATTAGCTCCCCGCGGTCTGTGCGTGTGTGCAGGGTTCTCTAGAATATATCTTAAAGCCATACACAATGCATACACTGGAAAAAGAGTCAGGTTGTATTAATTGGAATTCTGATTGAAAATGAACAAATTAGAATTTTCTGGTTGAATCTAGCTATTATAATTGTAGTTGAAGTAACCAAATTTCTGATTATCTTGATATGATCAGAATCTTATGGCTCATTTATTTTCAACCATTCTCAGTGTATGCGCTGGTTTTCTTGGCCGTGGCGCATCTCCGATATTCGCGCCGATGACGTACCTCGATTAATCAAGGATGTGGATCAAACGCTCAATTTTCTTGCGAAAACTTTGATTAATCGCGGGGAAATAATAAGGACTCGGCCTCATCAGGCGTCGTCAACTTGGCGTTATCGTCGAGCGTTGAAAGTCATTAAGGAACGAATGATAGATCGTCAAAGCGAAGGGGAATGTGCTGCAAGACATAGCTGTGCCTCCCTTTTCTCCCTTAAACGTAAATGTTTCTCGAATAGTGAATAACGAGGATAGAATAATGGAACTTAATGAGAATTTGAGAATGCCTCTATCGCGCTCTTGCGCTAAGCCTTTCTGACTTCGTTCTTTGTTGTTTTTTCGGCGATCAGCGATTATTCTTGCCGCCGACCTTACCCAGTATCCGCGTCACGCTTTCCCGAATCTATAACTCGAAGGTCGTGTAATATATTCGTGACTGGCGACATCGTGGCGACCGACACAAATAAAGCGCAGACGGACGGACGTATGGAGAGACGAATGGACAGACAGGGACGGTGCTGTATTTTTAGACGTCTAACCACGGCAGAGAACACCGCATTACGCCGCCGCCGCCACGAGCTCGCTAAAGCGAGCACGTAGATAATAATGTTAGGGAATTATTATATTTCGTGAGAGGATATATATTATAAAAAGTCACGTGTTTTAACTTAGTCGCGGAATCGAAAGATAATTCTTCTAAAATATTTTATAAAAATTATTCAATTATATGAAATTAATTAATATCGAAAATTGTAGCGAGCTAAACTTCGTAGTAATAAAGATATGTTACTTTTCTTCTCTCGATTATATTTAATATTATATTACAGTCTAAGTAATTATAACCTATAATTTTGATATCGCGATCTTGAAATTTTCTCAGTTAATCATATTACCTTCAGTATATTCATATTTTATATTTTTTATCCCATAAAAATTCATGGAAATAGCGTGCGCAAAATTCCACTCCTCACTCAGTACTTCTTTTCTTAAGAATTATTTAAAAGGTTCAGATGTATGTCTAATTAACTCTGAATTTGTGACACTGTTTGATTCATTACCCCATAATTGCGTAATAGCAGACTCTTTGATGGAGAGCGTACACGGAGCAGGAAATTCGGGATGTCTCCAATTAGCATTTCACTTGTCTGTACTCATCGTCGCGTTATATAACAGCGCGTAATATAGCTCAATAGATCTTACGAAGTCGCTCGAGCGCTCATACGAGGTGTAATACCCCGGTAATTCGCGCAGGCAATGGGGACACTTATGGCACTACGTACACATACCTACGTATGTGCACAAATCGTCGCCGTCGTCATCATCGTCGTCTGTGTGCCGAGTACCGCCTGGAAGAAAAACCTCAATTTAGTTTATAGTGTCAATTGAATGAACAGACGGGGTACGTGATTTATTTTTAGACCTGCATCATAGGGGGACTCCGCTGCATTAAGCGGTTACGTGTGTGCACGCTCACGCACGAACGAGTTCATCTCTGCGCCGCGCTGGCGACGACAGCATCATCGGCGAACACTAAGAGCAACGTCACACGGGAGACGTTCCTGCGATGATTACGTCGTCCGTGCAATTTTCATTTCTTCAGCCATACAGAAATAATTAAATGACTATTTCTATCCTAGCCACATGTGCAGTATTTTCTAAAATATTATTTATTTTGAATTGTCGAAAATATTATTTTTAGTTTATCATTGGCTACATTTAGGCCGCGGCCTATACAATAGATGTCCTTATTTACGGTGTAATCGTAGCCTATGTCTTTCAAAATGACGGCTCTTAAAAAAAAAGAAAAGCACAGAGATTTGCAAATTGAAATTATACTGCCTTGAATGTTTTGATAATGCAGATGCAAATAATAAATTTTTTCTTAATTTTAGAATACCTATATAATAGGTATGCACTGTTGAATTTGTATAATGTTAAATTATACTTCAATTAAGTTATTTGTAATCATTTCTACAGATCATCACTGCTCCTACTTAATATGTTATTAATTTAACTAAAGAATGAATTAAATTTGATACCCAAATTTAATTTATTATTTACTAATTATAAGTACGTTAATATGGATATTGTTTACTTTGAAACTGACCACAGCAATGGATTAGTTTACAATTTGCATACATGGAAATTAAAAATAACAAAACGTTTTTTTTTTACTCAAGGGATTAAGTTATATTGTTCCTTTGATATCTAACAGTGCGGTTTAGGTATTGCTTTCCAAATTTATAATTTTTAATCGCATTGTGCATAGCGATTAGTTATGTATTCAATAATCGATTAAAATTTAAATGGCGCTGAACGAGCGTCATTTATGTCGAACTCGCGAATGTCTAACAAGTCGCTCACATTACTATTTCTTAATCAATACAGCGGTTTGTTTTGGCAGGTCAATCAGGAAGAGCTCGAAGATCTCGACTCCGAAAGATGAGAGCGACAGATTGCATTTCGTCAAGTCCGCACCGGGTGCTGGAAATGCTTACAATTTGACATGAACTTACATCGAGGAATTTCAAAGGGGAATGGCAAACTCTCGAGTTTAAGTAATAGAGGTTTAACCCTCTATGGCTGTGACGAGGGATTTACCTCGATCCTCAACTCAAGCGGCGTTCACAACATCACCGCACAAACTACTAACACAGACCATTCGCGGCAACTTGCTCATCTCACGTAAGGATCGATAAGCTTGTGCAGTTATTGCGAATTTCTCGCCTTCGTTAATCCTCAACCTGTTAAACCTGCTTCTCCAGCAGCAATTTCACCCTAGTAAGCAAAATATAAAGTCGCAAACGTCGTATGATTGACATTTTTTTCTCATACGGTCTTTAGTTGAACTACGTTCAACAAAATTACTCGAATATTCTGATTTCCGACCACAAAAGATTATAAATAAAAAGTATCTATAATAAAAATGCGGCTACATCTAGATTAGTTCATGTAATATTTTAACTCTATAAGAATTTTTCATTTTTTACAGGCTTGTGTGTGTGCGTGCGTGCGTGCGTGTATGTGTGTGTGTGTGTGTGTGTGTGAGGAATTACTGACTTATCTTCATTATAATCTTGCCATGATTATAATATTTATGTCATAATTCTATAATATATAAGTCTCTCTTAAATAAAGCGATGTAAAAGAACAGACCCCCTCTCGCTACAATTTCAATCTCCATCTTATACGCCGCGTCGTTATTACCGACACCCTTCAGGCAATCCACTCTTCCGCCTCAATCCTTTCGAGTTAATGACCGCGAATGAAATCGGAGCACTCCGCTTACACCAAGCTGTCTGTATGTATAACGATCTTGAATAAAAGGCGGAGATCCCTGAGAACGAAGAAAAGAAAGAAGGAAGGAAGGAAAGCACCGAGAAAGGACATACGATGTCCCAGCCCTTTCGCGGCGACCGGGGCAAGATCGATGGAGCGCGATTGAGGGTCCTCGAAGATAGGATCCGTCCTTCGACCTACATCTACTATCCGCCCGCGCGCGCGCGCGTATAAAAACCCGCACGGCCTGTCGACTTCCGGTCCTCCGGACGCCCGACGCAGCCCGGGGCTTTAAGCTCGCTCCGGGGAAGCCTCGGGAGTTTTTACGAGCACAGTTTATGGAAGCGAGCCAGCTGTGCTCGCGATAAACCCGCTGTACCTACCTACGCTGAATATTTGCACATACATTCACACGAAAGCATATGGAATACATACACATACACACACACACACACACACACATATATGTACAAACATACACACACACTCATGCACTCGAGAGCAGTACGTCATACACACCAACGAAAAGCACACAAGCGCGTCAAATTTGCAGCATACATGAGAGGTTTCGCGAATAGATATACGAATCACACATACATATGTATAAAATTGCATTATACAACTACAAAGGAATATTGCATCGCGTATGCATGTGCACAGCCCAAGCCGTGTCGCTCGGATGGTCGCGCCGTGCCAAAAACTTCCGTTTACGATCGCACGAAAATGTTGATTGGAGCATCGCGATGTGAGTGACGCGTGACGCGGAAACGTTACCGTTGAATTTATCGGCGTTTACGTTTGCGAGGTACAGTTAAAAAATAAATCGAGATTTTTAGACCACAAAAATACGGCAGTCTTTAGAAACATTTTTTGCAAAATGATAAATGTATGATGATGATAGATGTAAATTATGTAATCATAAGCAAGATAGGTGTAATTTGTATCTCTAAAAATATTTAATAGTACAATATTTTTTACATACCGAAGAAACGATTTTGCTAAAATATCTAGAAATTTAGGTAGATAAGATCTGAATAATTTTGTTGGACCATCAAGATAATCGTGAGAAATTCAAGAATGATGGATGTGCAAAATATTTTGACATATTAGTTATTTGCTTGAGCGTCCTACATGATATTTTGATAATCCACAAAAAATTATTTTCAGATCTGTATCTAACTAAATTTTTATATACTTCAACAAAATCGTTTTTTCTATGTGATCATAATAATAATGTGATCATAATAAATTATTAGTTATATAAAAAATATTACTGATAAAGATATAAAAAATATTGTAATTTATTGCTATAAACATTATAGAAAATTTATTAATAATAAAAAGTTTATTAAAAATAAATAGCATGTATAAAAAAAAATAAAGAAGATTAAGCGAAATCCTTGTGTTTGATGGCGCGAAAGAAATCAACAATCTCCAGCTTAATGCCTCCCGTTGCTCTCGTGTACTTTCTCGCGGAATGAATGACCTTAAATCCCGCGTTCGTGGGAGCTCCCGTTCGAGTGGGCGGTGAATGGTTGTATTCTTTGGTGTTAGTGGAGGCCGCGCGACGACCTTTCAACCGCACCCAGCTTGAGTCGCTGTCAAGACCCATCAAGGAAATTGACGCGAGCAGTTTCTCAGGAAATGATCCGCATAAGCATATCGGATCAAGTCAAGCTTCTTACGTTTTGCTTGCTTGTACTAAAAAAAATCCCCGGAGAGTCGCACGTCATATTTCGTGCGAGCGTAAAATTAATCGAGTCTAACTGGTTATTACTATCGCAATTATAGCGTGTGAAGAAAAAATTCCCCGACAAATGATAAGCGATGATAATCGGCGTATACGAAATCGTCTGTGTTTATCGTTTGCGCATAACGTGTGTGCGAATAATGGGGATACGGCTGAGCGCGTTTCTACCGTACAGGATTATATCGAGAGGATTAAACGACAGAGCACGGGGCACGGACGACACGTTTGACCGAAATGCAAATTCGGTCACGTCGAATTAAACAAACTGTCCTGTAGGCGCCAGTCGCGTTCGATGCGCGACGCGAGGGCGTCAATCACGAATGCACGAAACGTGTTTTCAAATGCGATTGACGTCAAATGATACGCACACTGAGCCTTCAGAATTTACCGAATAATCCAAACGATATCGCGCTTTCCCGTATTCCTTGTATTAACACTAGAATCGTCAATGGTATCTTGCTAGAACTGCCGAAAATGCGAATTTGGTAATTTCCTATCCCTGATTTTGATTAGTGAAAAGTTATTTTAGTACTATTTGTGTATCGTTAGAATTTATATTATATTAATAATGTTCTGGTATTCTAAATCTACACTGAAAGAAAAAATTGGCTGCTGCAGCAAATTAGAGGGTAAAATATGGCATAGCATTTTTAATTGGCTGCAGCAGCCAATTTTTGATTGCGTTAGCCTATCCACAATGTCAGTATAGGATTTCAATAGGTTAACCTCAACCAAAAATTGACTGCTGCAACTAATTAAAAATGCTATGCCATATTCAGCCAATCTTTTCTTTCAGTGTAATACAAAAAAGAAAAAAAAATGCAACGATTAGCGAAGTCAAAATGGCACCATCGACGGTTCTAATGTTAAAACTCGGCCAGCACACTTTTAAGTACTATACTTACTTTAAGTACTATACTTACTTTGTATACCTAAATTTACTTGCGCTCATTCTCTTGCTACGTGCATGATATATGTAAAGAATAATAAAATATTAATAGATTTAAAGCGTTGTCTTCTTTGGTAAAAAGATATAAATTTCACATTTTCAAAAAGATTAAAATTCACAGTTATATTTTAGCTATAACAATCTGGGGTTACTCTTAATACGAATCATTCATTATTCATATGGCACGACTTTCTGTTAGATTATGTCGTTACAAAAAAGAATAAATTAATTAAACTCGAAGGAGTTCACGACATTATAACTTTTAATGGAATAAATAACAATACGAGGAAAACCTGAATTCGCCAAATGGTCCATATTTAAGGATTTTGCACTCGGCAGCTACAAATTTTGGTGGATTTAATCCATTATTTATAGCGGACACAATTGACGGCCGCGTCGTTGGAGCATAGGCATCCGTATTCGTCTTCGTGGGGACACGGAGACGAGCCCCAGTCGGAAAAGAAATATAATCCGGCGTTGGAGCCAGAGGAAGCCGAAGGATTCTCACGCACGAGAGAGAGATGGAAGGTCACGCTGCATCTGCGACAAGGCGGACTTCGTTCTCCCGGGACGGCTCCAAAAATGCACATACGAAAGCCGCTCTATTTACGAGCGAGGAGAAAAGCAGAATGAGCAAAAAGATGCTCTTTCCCACGCGCAGAAAAGCAAGATAAAACTATTTCCATTTGGTTATTAACATTGTCATCCGCGAGATAAAAAAAAACCATATTTCGCAGGTGAGAGAGAGGAAACTATATTTACACAGAAAAAGAGAAGGTTTTGTTGAAGAATTTAACTAGCTCTGAAAATAATTTTGTTTGGATCGATATAATTATGTAGGACACTCAAATTGGTTGCTAAAAATGTTAAAACTTTTCGCTGCATTGACATCAACGCTTTAAATGTTCTATAAACAATTATTTTGATAATCAATAAAATAATTTTTAGATCTGTATATCTAGCTACATTTTTAGATGCTTAAAAGATTATATTTTCCAAAACTGTACTTTTCATATAAAAAAAAGAACAATCCGCAAAATTCAGCGGTTTCTTTTAATTTTGTTTGCAGCTTTAAATTTGAGAGCTAAGACAAAGCAAAAATATCACGACATTTTTAGTTCGGAATAATTCAATAAGATTCGGTGGAAAGTATAATATCTCGGAATACAAAATATTGATGAATCGCGGAGTGGCGACGTTTTCTGAAATGTTAGCATTGGAACGCCGTGGCATCTTCGAGAATAGATAAAATCCGCACGTCAGTTAGCAGCTGCCAAGTTGAGGAAACTTACGTTCTGGCTTCGCCACGTACGCTCTCAATTAAATACCGTCATTTTGGAATCTCTGACAAGCGCCAGGAATAAGCGTACGATCCCTTGGAGAGATTTTGCGGTCGCGTCTGTCCAAGCCCATCCTAGAACGAGGCAACTTAATTCTAACCTGCCCAGAGAAATTTCCTGACTTACTCAGATCTTTCATTGTTATTTCCGCTAGTTGCTTCTACTGTTGTATTATAAAGCTATTCGAAAAACAATGGCTGCGTTCAGAAGCAGCTTTGCAACTGTTGTAAAATTCTTCAATATGATTGGTTTTATCTGTTTTAATCATAAAATTTCGATTCTTTGAAGAAAGAAGAAAACCTCAAATTCCTTTCAAACGAATAAAACGCATTCTACTAAAAATTTATCATAGAATTGTTCAACGTTGTTGCACGGAAAAACAATTTTGTTGAAGTATCTAAAAATTTAGCTAGATGCACATCTGAAAATAATTTGTTGAACCGTCAAAATAATTATAAAGATAAGCATGATGAGTAATATTGCAAAAAGTTTTGACATATTAAGAAACAGCTTGAGCATTCTACAATTTTGATGGTCTAACAGATCATTTTCAAATCTGTATCTAACTCAAATTTTGTACAATAATAAACGATTTATTAAGATCATATATGTGAATACACAACAAGTAAGAGTTTAAAGCCTATAACAGTCGAAGCCAGATATTAATTAAATTTTTAAATATTTATTAGGTATTACTTTTAAATACTTATTATTAAATTTTTAGATACTTCAGCAAAATAGGTCTTTCCATGTGATATACAAAAATGCGCAATGAGCGGGTGACAATTTAAATCGCGATTCGATAATGTAAATGCAATCGAAAACAGTCGTTTGTCGGATTATACAAGTATTGTCAAGAAAAAGATACGAGACAGGACAGATGATTATGTGCCAGCAGGCGGATTTCTCGCGTCTCTATAGCGGCCTATTCTTTTTGGCTGAACTTTTCCAGTTCATCTTTCTTCCTTTTTTTTCTTCCTGGAGAGAAAAGGAAGAAAGATGAATTTCTCCATGACACCACTGATATTCTTCGCGCGTGATGAGGATGTATCGCTGCACGGACACGTGCCGTCGCACGTGTGCGTGCGTATATTATCAACATCGGTCGAGACTATCGGACGTCTTATATTAGTAGAAGAAAAGCTGTTCGATTAAACGGGTTCTCCGCGCGCGGACGAATTATGTAAATTGCGGAAAACCGGTCCCCCGGTAATTTCACGCTGCACACGGTATTATCGCGGTCTCTCGGAGGATTTTTAATCGATTTTAAAATGAACCGACCGATTAATGAAAGATAACGGAGGCCACAGATTAATTGAATTATTCGAAATTTATTTGGTAGATCGAGCAGTAATTTCGCGATCGGCTTTACAGATTTTATTCGCGTGAGTTATATAGGCGAGAAAATATACAGAGTACCAAAAGACCGGATTCTTTCTAATACTACAAAATACTCTCCATTGAATTTTGAAAAAAATTTTTTTCTAAAAATATAAAAAAACCGATTTAAGTATATTTATTTAACAATAAAAGATGATAAACAAAATTAATATTAAAAACCTTATTTTTTTATTTCTAGATAAATTTTTATTGAAGAAAAAATTACGTTTACATTCTTATACACACGCGGTTCAAATATCTTACAGTCATATCTAATCTCTAATTTTGTCTTTAAGTTTTATTATATTTCACAGGTATAATGAAATATTCGCGTGTCACTTACAACGTTTACAGTTGATCTTTTATCTATGGACACGAAAAGTGGCAAATGCCGCACGCTAATATTATCATAACCGGATTTAGTGTTAACAACACTGGATCTCGATGTATCTCGAGCTGGGAATCATACAACGATCGGCTATCACGAATAAATTGCGTTTGACAAATTCCACGAATGCCGTCGAACGTTGTTCATGTTAGCGGGTCGACATATATCTCTGTCGTTTACACAGTGGCGTATCCAATTTTTTTATTATCTTTAGACAATGGTGCTTTTTTACAATCAGATGTCCAATCGTGTATCGTGATAATACGTAACAATAACGTATCGCGATGTCCCGAAAAAAAGACATGGATATTAATTACTCAGGCATATCATACAGCAAAACTTCTCCCTGTCCAAATCTTGAAATGGAGGAGGTAAAAAAGTGTGCGAAAAAATATTTGCGTTATATAAAAACCGCGCATCAAAAGAGGAAACGTATAAGTCAAGAAAAGAATAATGATCGTCATAAATTTTCTCGGATTCTGAGTTATATGCTGACACGATTTTTACACGGATTACTGGAGATACAACGTGTCAGCCAGAGATACCAAAATACGCCACTGCTTCCAACGTGTAACATTGTACGCACCAGCAGCAGTGTGCGTGTACGGGAACATGAGTACGAACGCACGGAGCGCGCCAGACGATCGGCGCCACAAGGAATCCCCACACACACTGCATCTGAATGCCGACCGAATGGCGACCGCTTGCGTAAGAGTCCGACGAACGATTGCCAGAGTCAAGTCATTCTAAGATTTCCGTTCGCCGGCCAGCCGGTCGAGTGAGCCGAGTTGGGAAAGTCTCGGGAAACTTCAAAGCTCTGGCGATCTATCTGTAGCAACTCGGATCCCGATACTTTTCGGACCAGCAATCCCAACGGCGTTGCAGAAATTATTATTCAAAAGTTATTTAAAAGAAACCCTAGAAAGAACTGTTTTATTGAAATATATAAAAATTTAGTTCGATATAAATCTAAAAATAATTTTGTTGCCCCGTCAAAATAATTTAATTATGTAGGACGCTAAAATTGGTTGGTAGAATGTCAAACATTTTTGCAGCATTGCTTGAGTTTCCTACGTAATTATTTTGACAGTCCAACAAAATAATTTTCAGATCTGCATATATATCTAGCTAAATTTTTAAATCTATAGACTTCAGTAAAATCGTTTTTTTTTTCATGCAGTTATTTTTAATGCAGGAGATAACGTTGTGCGTTAACATATGTACAAAGACAATATACTTTCTGCTTTATCATGTCCCGTATTTCAATTTCGCAAATTCTCAAAACAAATTTTGATGTTATTAATATTAATGCGCCATTTGAGGCTTCTTCAGTCGCCGCAAATTTTCATTCGAGTCAAGAATGCGGATAGGAGAAGCGTCATAAGAGTTGTCAACGTGTCACATCGTCAGTGATTGCATGATATGTACGTCGAAACTTCCGCAACGAGAAATGCACCTGCTGTACTAGTTAACTATAGTGAGGCACTGCTATTACTATTACGCGCCAACGGCGGTTGGAATAGCGAGACAAGTTTAATAAGTCTGAGCACATACGGATTACAGAACAATTTCTTGCGGTTGATTAATACATCGCAATACGGCACTGATGTGATGAGGAAAACTTCGTACTCGCTCATTATTCTCTTCTTTATTACACATCCTGATTATGTGCTCATCGCGCGATCCTTGAACTTCATAGGAGTCACAATTTCAAGGTTTGCTCTTGCTGTACGTAATCTCACACTTATCGAGATTTTTTATCGCGAATCATCACTGAACGCGTAACTGCGTTTATACGTTTCTATTCGATAAAGATAGAATCCAACTTCAGCTGTTACAATCTACATATTCTATATATAAATCTATCCAGCTCGTGATGCATTTCTGCGCAAAATAATCTTGAATATCTTAAAATAAGTACATGATAAAATGATTATAGATGCGCATTGAAAATGCATAGAATGATATTTCATCAAAGGTATTTTACGGAAATAACTTGTCTGACATCAAGTCTCACAATCAGATGCGTATAACTGAACAGACATTTATTAACAGCTATTTATCTTAATATAATTTTAATGTAATAATTTTTTGCGTTTTTTTTCCGGCAAAGGTAAAAATTTATAAAAACATTACATTCGGTTTATTTTGCATATATTATAGACTCAGAAATAAATGCGCGCATTTATCGCGCGCATTTATTTATATTTAAAAGTGAAGTGTGAATAAGAATTTACATATGGATATTCCTACGAAGATCCAGCAATATAAATAATATATTTTACGAAAACTACAAAAAGTTTCCGAGTAGAAATAAAAAATTAATTATAAATAATCTCTGTGTCAAAATATTTCAAAATATGTCAAATTTTTCACGAGTATTTATTCGATATACTATTATTTCGAATATAGACATTTGTTTCAGTTAAATCTATTTTCGATTTTCGACGCTATTTTTACCGAAATTTATTCCCAGTTACAGTAAGCATCTGAAAGCACATTTTTAACACTAGTTTAGTTCTTCTGCGAAATCGTAATGTTATGCCAGAGAAATGCAAATGAGTCACGAATCGTTGAGCAGCCGAGGAGTCGAGCCGAGTCGTTTGTCGTCGGCCGAACGATCCCAAACGTGGCGTCGATCGTGAGGCTCGCGCAACAAAGCATGAATTACGACAGACCCGTTGCATATATTACGTACCGTCGATATCCCTATTAACTCGTCGTCAAAACGTAAATAAACGGGACGCGCGCAGAGAGTCGGGCTCGCGGCCTTCGGAAGAGAGAAGGCCGTGGCAGAACGGGACGGATCGGGTCCTAACCGCGGCTTATCGTAAATTCTCTTACACAAGAGTTATCCCGTGGCATGCACGCGTGAGCGTTACCTTACGAGGCGAGAAAAGGCATGCCCACGCGTGCCTCTCGAAAACTCGAAGACCCGAACGCACGCTGTCATAAATTTATATGATAATTATACTGTTCAACACTCATTCTTTGAAAATTCTTTCTAAAGTGCTACAATAGATATTGCGAAGATTTTTCACGCTGGACACGATGTCGTTAGCAGAATTTGCGTCAGGATTTTGAGTAAATTGAGACCAAATGGACAAAAAAATGACATTTTTTGCCCTTTTCAACATTTTTTTATGGCGAAACAGAAACTTATTGTTTCTAATCAAATGACTTGAAATCGAAACAAAATTAATGCTATTAACAATCACTATAAAATTGTTCGAGCGCATATAACAATAGAATTGTTGCGTCTACATTTCCTGAAATCTTGTTGATAGTCAATGTACCGTGAGTCACCGAAGCATCTCGATTAAATCAGGGCACGGAGAATCGCTCGTATCTACGTGGAAGGAATTGCACTCCGTCCCATGGAACGATCTCGATGAGATCATTTCAGCTTGGCTTCTGTCAAATCAATTCAGGATCGATCGCGAATGCACGGCCGGATGCGATCAAGTCGCATCACCCACGAGGGCAACGGGCGTTCGGTATTTAATTGTATGGAAATTAGCTACCGTGGAAATGTACATGCGCAAGGTTAACACGTACGTCAAATCACCTTCTATTGTTTTCTCTCTATCTCACGGTCGTAAAACGTACTCTGTTTAGGCAGCGATATTCTTGATTGCGTTTAGACGGATTGAAAATATCGCGATCGACCAGTGGTTAGAAATATCAGCTCTCTCTAATTGGCGATTGTTCAACGTCCGATATGAGCGCAACGCTGTTATTAATATTTTTGAATGATCCCTAGCCAGAAACAATCGCTATTATTTTCAATCTGTGAATGACTGTGAGAGCGTAATTAATTATAACTCAACTGCGGTAGGTCCATACCTTTCACGAACATTTATTTTACATTCGACCATTTCAGGAATGGTATCATTATTTAGCATTCACATGAAAAATCTGTTTTGCGTGGAAACTGCAGCGGGATAAAGAAAGAAAGAAAGAGAGAGAATTATAACTGAGATAATGGAATTATCTCGAAAAGTCTTCAAACTTTTCTGTGAATATTAATATCTTTCTTTGCGTGAAAGAACATGTTCAAACCAATTATTTTTATTTGAAAAATAAAAATGTGAAATGCTGTTCGAACTCGTTTCGGTGACTTTACTTCCGAATGGCAAGAGCAAAGAATAGTGGACTCTCGAAGAAGTTTGTTGAAGACGGACGAAGGATTAGGAAGAGCTGGAAGGTACGAGTTACTTGAAGTTACTCGGAGCTCGGAGCACAGCGGTTGTTCTGGGGATTGGGGAAACCCTCTCGATTCTCCGTTGTGCGAGATTATTCTCCGATGTTCTAGGATCTAGGAATAAAACTCTACTTACAGCATCATCGCTTCTCCAGTCTTCTCCTCTTTCTCTTTTTCTTTCTCTTTTTCGTAGCCGCAGGGACATGACGAGCAACGGCTAAAGTGTCGTTCACAATGAACCGTCATCATTGATCAATGACCATATGTCTCCATTCAAAAAATTCTCCATGCCGTGTACGACTGTTGTGTTATTGTTCTTGATTCAGTGACTTTTACGGAAAGTAAAATTAAAAATATCCCAAGTTTCTTTAAAGCACATATGTCAGACGACACAACGAACGGGCTAATGAAAGAAAGGAGCTAAGGAGAGAAAGAGAAAGAGAGAAGAGAATCCTAAAGCACTTTACAGTTTGCGAGCACAACCCCGAACCGATGATTTAAGAATCAGCTTGGCTCCTTTTCGACTCCGATTCCCATGGAATCCCTAGAAAGCCTGATCTTAGTTCGAGATTCGAGAAAGCTGCATTCTTCAGCGTTCGTTCTTCGAGTGCATTGAGCTTGATAGAATCAATTCGAGAAAGCGATTATTAAATTGCTTAGATTTCCGCGAAATAATTGTGTAAAGTATTTGCATTTTACGGATTCAAATGTATCAGGAATCAGTAATAAAGTAAAGCAAAATTTGAATATAAGAATACAAAAATATAAGTAATGTAGAAATACAAGATTTAAAATATCATAAAATATAATTCCGTTTTTCGAAAAAAATTCAAAATGTAAGTGCTCTTCGATCTCACTGAAATTCTGTAATTCTTCCTCTTATTAATAAAATATGCGAAAAGCTGTACATCTTTAATTTTATGAATTACGTCTATCTCGAAGCTTATTAACGTCACAAACGTGATATGTCGTAGTTGTACCATTTTCATCAATTTTGATGTTATGGATGATACATATTTTATGCAAATTGTTTTTAGATGATATTTTCATCGCTATTTGCGACTTTGCTATTTTGCGCTTTTCATTTATTTTTCTTTCCTCTCTCGTTTTATTTTCAATTTTAAGAATTGCTTCGTTTCTTATAATTAATCGTCAAAAAAATCGGTATGTTCCATTTCTTCTAATTATCGCTAAAAAAACAAAGTGTTCAATTTCTCAGAAACCAATGGAATGTAATGTTTAAAAGACAGTAGCGACGGAGAAGAAATATTGCAAAAACATCGCCGAAACATCCTTCGGTAAATCGAATTAAGTGCACGACAGAAACAGCTCTGCTCTTCGTGAAAGTAACAGGGAGACCCGCGACTAGAATTCGGTCAAACGTGAGCGTTACGAGGTGAACGTGAGATGACCCTGGTCCTCTGGTTGTCACACTACACATTCATATCACACACAATCTCATTTCCCTTTTTCCTCTACGAAATTGTCGACGATGGAGAAATCCGATGAAATGTCCTTGCTCGACGAAAAAAAAGAGCATTCTCGCCGCCGTTGCTTCCAGGATCGAAATTTACTTGCATCAAATGCGTCGTTGCAGTTTGTAAAATTTACTTATACTTTATATTAACGTGTTAGCCAATAGTGACGAATTAAAATTTACATACACAGAGAAAAATTTCTAGTTGGAAATGTGAACGAACCAGTAGATTCTAATCATATCAACCGGAATTCTAGTCGAGATGACTAGATATCCAATTATGATTATCGGAATTCTGATTTATTTTCAACTAGAAATTTTTCGCTGGTATGTAAATTCTAATTACTGCACAGTGCAATCGACCTTCTACGAATCAACAATAAGATTAATAATGCCGCTTTGACAATACTTTGGTTTTTCAATGTAAGACGAATCTAAAACTATGTCCGTTTATTTAAACTGCATTTAGATATCAACATATGTGTGATTACAATTGAATAAACAAACCGTGACGTTTCTATCATTTCTACGTAACCACGGGATCAATCGCGCTATATAAATTGCCTATCATGACAGTACGCATTGTGTTATACCAGACGATCTCTCCGTCGATCGATCTCTTAGTCGGCGCCGCTGGCATGAATCACGCTCACATCCAGATGACGATGTTTGTCCTCTCCTCGAGCGATCTTTGATTACCGGTGAGAGTAGCAGACCTCGTTAAGACGTCTCAGCGCGATATAAAGTTAATATTTTGCAGAAATATTGTGAAGAACGTTATAAAAATGTACATCGTACAGCAATAGCAAATTAATGAATCTCTACATTTGCTCTTTAAAAATTTCTACATTTGTATCTCTTAATAAATAATTCCATATATATATAATAATTTTACTTATGTATCTTAATAAAAAAATTAGCAAAAAATTTCGAGGATCGCTTTCGTCGCGCTCTTGTCACACGTCTTACGCGCATGATTCAATTTCTAGCGGTTCTCTTAAATTTAACAGCCCGAAAGAGCGTTATGATTCACACCGGAATCCAGATGACGCCGAATAACCACATTCTCGTGGAGCGGAGAGGAGGACACGAGGGACGAACGTGTAACGGAGAAGTGTAGAAGAGAGGCAAACCGTCGCAGATGCGCGCGTATTTATATGCGCGCGGCTAGTGACGTGCTCACGCATACGCTAGCACGCTTACGCACGTACGGGACGCGACACGCAGGCACAACGTCGACGCGGGGCGCCGGCCGTCTCGCTCGGCGAGGTTCCTGGCGTCAGTCTGTCGGGCCTCCTGGGTCCCTCCTTGAGCTCCTACGATACCCATCGAATCTCTACGACCCTTTCTCTTCTTTCTCTTCAATGCAGCGGTCGCTCGCTTTCTCGCTCGGTCTCATCAGAGACGCGCTTTTCAATTATTCGCCGCACCGCGCTTTAAATTCCAGACTTCAGAAACGAACCACGATTGGATTGGACATTGATCCTACTATTTTGTAAGCTACAACATCTCTCACGTACTATAGACTAATTTTATTTATCTTTAGTTAAATTATTGTCTTTTTATTCCATGATCGATAAGATTTTAATATCACTCGCAATTAATTCGTAACTAGTATTCTCAATTAATTTATTTCTTTAAACCATTATGCGCAAATAATTGTCCTATTGTATGTGAATTTTATACGCAAATGAGGGAGGTCATTGAACGCTAAACTGTGTCTTCAGTGATCATCGGGAGATCCAATCCCGCCATATGCTAAAAGCTAGAACAAGTGGAGACAAGCTTCTAAAAATTCAGTTAGTTATTTACCAGTTTAGACTTCTTTTTTCGCTTCATACTTAATTCTTTATTCTTACTTATTCTTTCTCTGTAAGGGAAAGAAATATATACATATATTACACGAATCTTATTTTATTATTAATTTTGTTTACGCTTTCTTTGCTAAGACTCGCTTCAAAATAAATATACTTTTCTCTCACTTTATTCTCTCTTTTCGCGCACTTTCTCGTCTAGCAAATCAGAAATAAAACACGCGGACGCAATTCTCTCTCACCACACTAGCACTTTCGCAAAGGTACGCACACCAGAACACCGCGATGACCTCCCAGTGCGTCTGCAGAATGACTAGTCCACGTTCGAGTTACGATATCGTCGTCTGCAGCGACTGCGATTACGCTAGGGCATTTTGCGCAAGTTAGATCAAAGAGCTTTCCCTCGACATATTATAGCTGGCACTTAGACATATATTTTTCTTCCTGCGAGAATATCTTCTATAATAACATCAAAAATTTCTTTTTTCTTTTCGGGAGAAAATCATGTTCTATGATTTTGCTGTTATTTCTATCTGATATTCTCTAAATCTAAATCAGTAGATGATCACTGACATCAATCCCAAGTATGCCACTGTATCAGTAAATTCACAGTGAAATTCAACTAAAAAATCAATGAAACGTGGAAAATTAATGAAACATTATTTTAGTATTAATAAATTCAATGTATATGGTATTACAACTGAAATACAAATATTGGTATTTTAATTATATAATGCACTATGATTATCCAGAGTCAAGTATATCATTTGGGAATCAGTAATTATCCACTAATCCAGATTTAGAGAGCATGTATGATCATTGATCACCGACTCGTGTATCAATGTTTTAATAACCTACCTTTTTAAAAATACTGAAAATGAATTTAGACTTTCTGTTATTCGTTTAAAATTTATTATCTGATTTTCCATCTTCCATCGGATCCTTTAAACAGTTTAAATACGTTATTCAAATTTTTTTGCATGCGTTTCGGTAATAGATTTTAAAAAAATTTAACGTATATACGCGAAAAACTTTGACGTACGTTACAGAAAGAATTTATATATCCTTTTAATTACAATTGTAATTTTTCAAATAAATTATATGAATTTAAGATTCGATTTAAAAAATAAAAATGTAAAATTAGGATAGAAATCCAATTAACTAAATTTTTATTAATATTAATTAAACTTTTATCACTTGCTCACGTCACACACATCATCCTCGTTTGTGTTACCCTCGAGTTGCAGCCGCTCGTATGCTCATCGACTGGAAATAATACACCTTGACGATCCCTTACCCTTTTGCATATACAAGCGACCTCTCGCCCTCTCTTACACGCGGATGAATCTCCCGCGATCGGCCTTTCGCGTATGTACGATCTCACGCAGCAACGCGCACGCACTTTTATCGCATCTCTCGTCTCGCGTTCGCATAATGATTTTTGCATATACGCACCATTGCAAAATATTACCGTTGATACCGTTTGAATAATCAATTTAAGAACCACTAATGTCAACGTCAGTCTATCGAAATTATTCTTGTTATTTTTTGTATACTCCTACGTTAGTTTATCGTGATGTTGAAAAAAAAACTAAATTATGCAGATCTAATTAAGAGAAATGCTATTATCGGTCAAAGTGGATCTTAGTGCTTAAATATTTCGGTGTGAATTAATATAGACATCTAATTCTGCGAACAGCGCGCCGAAATTTTTTCAATTTTGAAACACAATCGTGAACAGAACTAGAATAGTTATATCACATTAAATTAACAAGCAATTTAATAATATTGATGTTAATAAGCATTCTATAAGTAAAAATAATGTGATGTTAATAATAAATTATTACAGAGAATTTTTAATACATGTTAAATAAAGGAGTTTATATTTGACTTCTGCGCTGAAGAGGACTTAAAATCAAGAGTTCAAAATTTACAGTTAATTTCATATGATAAGTACATTCCAGTTATTTGCGAAGTATATCTTATCACCTTATAAAAATATAATTTACACACTAACAATCACGGAGGCTTATAAGCATTTTATTTCTATCGGATTAAATAAAGAAATCATGCTATGTGAATGCAACGTTAATTCGTGGTACGACGGTGTATCGTAACTGTGTAACGCGCATGCGACATAATTTACGGTGGAGCAGAGCCTTGAAAGAAATAAATAGATGAAACATTAAAGCGACCATGAAATCATCTCGAATTAGAGTAGCGTCGTCGCTCAAGTGTACACGCACGTGCACTAATGTCGGGACGGCGTCGCATGGTCAATCTCGTAACCTCACGTACGTATGCATTCTCTCCGTCTGTCCACGGTCTCTTTACGCGGGCGGTATATAACACAATGCACACATTCACAGATCGACACACGTGTCAATGGTCAATTTGCCAAGCCCGCCGTTCGTGATTCGTCACCGTGATACGTCGTTTATAGCTAGACAACGATCGACCGCTGTGTAATGATAATATATGTAGGTTCAATCGAGATAATTGTAGGATAAACGTGGCGTCGCGATAGTCCCCCAGACGATAACGTTAACACCATAATTGTAGTCAGAATCTGTCAATCTATAATAGACACACTGAAAGAAAAAATTGGCTGAATGTGGCATAGCATTGGTTGCAGCAGCTAATTTTTAGTTGCGTTAGTCTATCAAAATCCTATACTAACATTGCGGATAGGCTAACGTAACGAAAAATTGGCTGCTGCAACAAAAAATTTGCAGCCAATTAAAAATGCCATATTTTACCATCTAATTTGCTGCAGCAGCCAATCTTTTCTTTCAATGCACATCGTTCTTAATCTTTTGTGGTCACACTGGGGTCAAAATGATCCCAAAGCGCATTAACTAGTAATTTTTTGACTTCTTAGAACGAAAACTGTAGGTAAATACGACAATCTTTACATGTGCTTTGGGGTCATTTTGATTCCAGTGTGACCTTTACGAAACTTTTTAGAAATGTGACTACGAAGGGTTAAATAAAAAAATGAACACGAAAAAATAAAATTTTTCCCATTTTCCCAGTCAAATAATCAAACTTAAACACAGGAGACAATACTTTGTACAAATGGAAATAGAGTGGTGAAAATAGTGTAAGAATATACACATATAATATTCCTTGACAAAATAATTACATGCAGGTTTAAATTTGTGTATATATTTTTGTTAAAGAGTATTTATGGATATAAAATGTACAAAGAAGATGTTACGTAAAAATAAATTTGATTTCGGCACGAGGAATACTGCAAGACGCTCGAAATGTTTCGTGATAAAATAAAATAATAAAATAATCACGTTGTGTATCATTTTACTACGTAAATATAATACACATATATACACCTTGCTATTAGATAATAGTTGCATTAGCGTTTGGTTCCGCGGAGAGATCGAACGAGCGTCGCCGACTGGATAGTTTAAATGTCACGGGGAATATCACCGTCTGAAACGATCGATGAATCAACAACCTGATGCCAGCCGGCTCGCTGGAGGAGAAGAACGGTCGTGGGGTGTGTATATCTTACGTGACCCGCAAGCCCTTTACCATGTCTCGTCGAGATCGACGCTGCAGTTTATTATTGCATCACGGAGCCGCCGCCGCTGTGCTTTTGAATCTGCTCAGCTCTCTCATCCCATGGATCGGAATTGTCACAAGAAATATCGTAATACCTCGTTATCTTCCGGGTATCGTAATTTCGCAACAGAACAGAGACACAGGTCCGGAGTAAATGGTATATTGACGTAGCGCTTGGACTTGGCAAATCCATGGATCCAAGCTCAATATAATGCAGACGCTCACATACATTTATACATTATATGCAGTTTACGAGTGACAGTGCAATAAACATTCGAAGAAAATTGGAAGCAAGATACATACACACACAACCTTATTTAAAAATAATAAGAAATAAAAATATAAATAAACCGTTGCAACGGATGTAACAAAGTAGTGCAGCGGAAAACCAAAATTTAAACAAAGTTAAGTCATTTGATTTGAAATGTGCTACTGAAAATCTCATTAATCTTGACCTTTGATTCCTTTACGATCAACCAATTTAATTTTATTTTGTCACGGTGGAGCTAAGGTCTCTTAGGTCTCTTTCATGAAAATGGAATTTAAAGAAGCCGTTTTTAAGAAATTTTGCAGAAGGACAATTGAACGGACCAACAATGTAAAATTATAAAGAAATTTGCTATGTTGTACTACTTAATAAGAAGTAGCTCTATATATATATATATATATTTGATGAGACGCCGCAGTTCGTTGTCACATGTCTTATATTACTCTCGGCGTGATATTTAAGTAGCGTCAAATAAATGCGACTTGCTAGTGTCTCGTAATACAACTTTAATGTCGATATTGAGGTGACCAGAGTTTCAAGTTAACAAGGACGAGCGATTCCGCGATGAATGTAATATTTTTTTCTTTGGTGTTCCAATAACAGAAAGAACATTATTTGTCGATGTAATTTTTTGTTAATTAAAGGATATAAATAAAAAATAAATTCTAGCTTTTGCATTTTTTTTCTATATCAAATATATAGAACTGTTTCTTAATCTTCTTAAATTATTTTTACGCTTAAATCTTGCTTCCATTATTCTTCGAATGTTTACTGCATTATTATTATTACTGTCAAAAGCGTGTGTATATATGAAAGTATCTGATGCGTAAATGTTATGTGTGAGCGCCTGCAGTGTATTGAGCTCGGATGGATTTACTAAGTCTAAATGACTATTGGGATCAGTCGTTCCTGCAGAAAGATATAAATTTGGACTCGCAGAGCCATTCACGTCATTCATCACACAATGTTCGTTCATTCTTATTTGTTCACATTCTTTGCTTCTTGATCTGTAATATACCTTTCACTATGAATCAAGCTTAGGATTTAAAGCTGCCACATCAAAGGCGCAGATTTTGGATTATAAATTATAAATTGTTCACATTCTGCACCGTGAGTTTACTATTGACGTACACACGCATGTTATCTTGCTTCTCTGGGGAAAAAAAAATAAACGATTTCGTCATTCATCAAAGTATTGTCAACAAAATGCATTATATGTTTAATTTGACCATGTACTTATTTTTCCGACAACGCGTTAGTGACGGACGTAGAATCGCGTCTACACGTAGATATCAACCGTGGAAACGGATCTTCCAAATCATTGACAAAACGGCCAATTGATGCAGCATAATCCAAATTGGTCGCGTTTGCACACGTTAATTAATTATTGTTACCGATCGCTTGGCTCAACGAAAATCCGACGCATCGAGCGTGCCGATGATTTATCATCTGCGCAATGATCGATCGTAGAGAACACGATCGATTCATTTTCCACGCAGCGCAAGTTAATGAGATCATAGTGGGCGGTAATCCGGTACTTCCTTCTCTTTCACATTACGGTTGCGCAACGATATAAAGGGCATCGCCGTATTACGGTCGCGGAGAGATTCGAGCGATCGTTGAATTTCAAATGAATGCGAGATTAAACGAGCCATTAGAAAGCCATCACGTGTTTAATAGCACGTGTACGCTGATGGGCAACGAGGCAACGTACACGTGGCATTTATTTAGAGAGCCGGGGCTGGGCTAGCGTGGGGATTCCTATAAGCGTGTGACAAAAGAAAAATAATAATTCTAGATAAGCCTCATCCGCTTCATCATTTTGTCATGATAAATCATTACCGTATGCGTTTACCGGTTCGCTATGAACAATTATAATAGCGTTACACGGTCGAATATGAATGATAATAAGCGTTGAATTATCGATGGTATACGATTGGATATTCGTCCCGCATACGAAATCGCAGATCATCGATGCAATTGAAATTTTTTGCATCGATGCATCCGTACGCGTAGTTATGCAATTGTGCATACGTCGATATTAAATAATTCATAGAAATTCATATCGATGCGAAGGCAAACAATAGTCGAACAATAAGATAAATGTTCTCGGAAATAATAATGCGCTCAATTGTAGTGCTATATATAGGCGGGAATGAACGATGCCCGCGTGCACTATCAAGGCTATGTTTTACAAAGTAACCCCATCGCATCCTCTAACGTTCTTGCGTTATCAGGCGCCAAATAATCCGTGATCTCTCTCTTTCTCTCTTTCTTTCTCTCTCTCGTTCTCTTTTCTCCCGTAGTTTCTTCTAGAAATCCATCTTATCGGAAATGACTCAACTGCCGCTATTGAACGCAACATCGGCAGAGATCTTGATTCAAAGGCCACGCCATGAATGGAAACTATGCGGCAATTCATGACTCGACTCCGCTTCGTGGAAGTTATTATTCCGCAGAATAATTCGCGAGTATTCTGCGAATCCCATGTTCGCGCAGTTGAAAACGCGCGACCTATTATCGTATATCTTTTGAATCCATTCATCAGATACATTATGTAGAGAGAACTCGAGCCTACACTTCCGAAGAAATATTCTTTTTAAAAAAGAGAATCGTATTCTCGCGAATAAGGATATTAAATCCCGATAATAACTTCCGGTGAAGAAGAGGTAGAAAAATACAATTGAATGCGTATGTGCACAATTTTTGCAAAATGTCTAAACGCATATATTAAATTTGTAATCACGTTAGAACAACTTAACGATACTTAATGCAATTTCAAAATTAATATACGTGTTCTCTGTTAATTAATATCGCTGGAACGCGGAACTTTTTACGAACGTATGTATACAATTAATTATATGTACACAATTAATTATATTAATTTTATCTTTTCTACTCTGCGAGTATCTTGAATATAAAACGAGTATTTTCTCGATTACAGAGAATTTGCACCGAGCGCAAAATATTACTTTTTCCTCGATTTTTTCACGCACATTGTTCGATAGGGAGTGAAAAGTTGTCGATGGTAATCGCAATAGAGGTGACATAGGAAAAACATAAGCAGTGCTCAACAGGTGGATATAGCGTGAGCGACAGTCATTCGCAGAGTTTATTTCGCCTTCTGTGTAACAGATAGCGACTACCATCGAGCAGCCGGCCTAGCAATCATCGTGACGTGACCCAAGTAAGCTTAACTGACCCAACCTTACGTCGACCTGTTGCAAGCCTTGCATTCGATATTGTCTCTCAGAATACTCAGACAAGCATTCACGAGTATTCACGCGAATGTCACCGAGAGCGTATGATTTATAGTGGCATTTATTATCAAAGTCTTCGAATAATTATTTCTATATACTGGCGATTATATTAATTATCTATTACTCCGAGCGTGATCGCCACACATAATCGATCGTTGATGTAAAACATAATAAATAGCGGTGTGGAGATTAGCTCGTTGTCGACATTTCAATGTAGTCGACGGTCGCAATGCTCGTGACACTTCGACATTATGTAACAATGCTCATTCGTTATAACATGTATAACCAGCGACGTCTCGAGTCTACCACGATATCGTATTCTTACGAAAATATGTTATCACGTTATAATTGGACGTCACTGATGCAACTGTATTAGCCTTTGACCGGGAAAAGCGTTGCTACAAGAGTCGATTTCGTATTTTTACTTGATATTAAGACACAACCTGGAGATAATCCCAGAGTATATTACGCGACGTCTGGCGCCAGCTTGTCCGCGCGTTTAATACATCTCAGACAATCCGAACCCCGCGAACTATTATTACACGACGAAATAACGCAAAGACGGAACTTTCGCGAATGACAGAAACATTAATAAGCGCTTAAAATCGCGTCTAACTATGATAAGAATATTAAAGCATCGTGATTAATTGATCGCCTTGTAACCTTTATAGTATACATTACTTCTTGGACGCTACTTGGGATTTTAATGTCATTTCAGTCAGTACACCTCCATTAGTATACCTCTTCGCGTCTTCAATTAACCGTGTTTCTTCCTTTGCAATACTGAGAAATACCACGCGAGACATAGGCGTACGCAAAGGGGGACAGAAGGGGCGTCCTAAAGAAGAGTATGTAAAGACCAGTCCAGAGTATTTAACTAAATAGGATTTTCATGAAACTTTCATCAAACTTAATTCCTGCTAGGTCATAAAATCATACTGGTAAAAGGATTTTATGTAGAAATGAAAAGCAAAACGATGACACAAGTGGAATCTGCAGATCACTTTTCTCGGAATTTGAAAAACGCTAATAAAAAAGACAGTACCCGCAGATCATTTGAATGATTAAAAGAACGTACTGCGAAGGTCACAAGATTAAAAAATCGTCGAAAAGAACGAAATATTGACCAAAAGGACGGCATAGTCCAAGTCATCATATTAAGACTGTCCTAATTAATTATCTGTTTATAAAATCTTTTATATTTATGATTCTTATAACTCAGTAGAACGTTTGAAAGTTTCATACAAATCTATTTAACTAAACTTTGGATCGTCTTTGCATACTTCTTTGGCAAAGAGAAACAATTAAATTACGAAAATCGTTTTATGAAAAGTTAAATGCTCATTGATCAATACATGGTTATATGTTATTCGTATAAAAGTTCGTTGAAGATCCTTGAAGACCGGCTTTAATAAAAGTATTTTAATAAGTTTTGTATGAAGATAAATTTTGTTTTCCCTCCTTCCTTTCGACCGAAATTCTGGGATACGACCAAATGCACGCAGGTGTTCCTTTGTGGAATTCAAGCGAGGTGTTTTGACGCAGAAGAAGATTCGAGGAACATAAAAGGCACTTTTTTGCGGCCAGAGCCATGATCACGGTTTTCGTGAAATACGCCCAGCTTTCAGCATCTGGCGCTTCTCGATTTTGCGAGCGAGATCGATCGAAAACGATGCAACAGTCGTATCGATACGCGTCCGTGCAAGATATATGGTATTCGTGCCTGCCAAATAATTATTGAATCTGCGAACCGATATCGTGCTCGCGGACTTTCATTCACGGATTTCGCGTCGCACGCAACATCAGGGAGTTACATTCAATAAAATTTGAACGCGCGTAATCATCTCGGCAGCTGTTGCACTCAGTCATATAGGGTGGAAGTGATATTCTCGGCACCTGTCGGTGCCTATGAATAAAACACGATGATGCCTTCGCGTAAATCTGGATCCTAGAACGGCCAGTTTCCTAGCTAGAATTTCACTGGATTTTATTTTGAGTGACACCGAAATTATTCGCGTCCGCTCTCCGTTGACCAATCAAAATCATTGAATTGTTGCGCGCTTATAATATTCTTTGATAAATGATCTCATTTGTTTCATCTCGCTGTTGATATATACGAAGCCTAAAGCGACAGATGCAACGATTCACTCAACAACGCGTAACGTTACGCCTAATTTAAACTTCTCTCTCTCTCTCTCTCTCTCTCTCTCTCTCGCTCGCTCGCTCGCTCGCTATCTATCTATCCCTCTTTCTTTCTCGTTGCGACGAACTTGGACGCTTCGCGGAAATTTCTTAACGAGCGCGAAACTAGGTACGTCGTCGGTCCATTCATAAATTCTGGGTATCATGGCAATTTCGTTTCGCGAGTTTCGCGGCTAGTGGGTACGACTATAATTGGAGTGACTCGCATTAAATTAGAGAGAAACTCGTACGTACGTGGGAAGCAGATAGAACGGTGAAGACGACGATATGCCATCGACGTGGTATACGTATCTTAAAATTATCGCATCTTTATCCCACGTGAATATAATTTTATTCAAGTTCATTCAAATCGGCGGATGATATTCGTGTCAAACACTTTTTGCGATATCGTATTAATAAGTTTTTTATGCTATTGAAATAATTATCATAAATGCAAGGATAAATTTCTTTTTTAAAAAATTGTAAAAAATATTTCTTTATATTATAATATATCAGAAACTTGCAAACAAAGACATTTCTCTATTCCTGTAATATAAAATAATATGTGTTCTTGCAATATTTGGATAGATTATTTATGATGATTTCTTTAATTGAAAATAGAAATATTAATTGTTTCGCTATCGAAATATACAAGTGAAGTCTAAATTAATCTCTGCTGAAAATTTAACCAAAAGTTAAGAAAAATATATACGAAAAATAATTCCTCATCATTCTCTTGCTCTCTCCCTCTCTCTCTCTCTCTCTCTCTCTCTCTCTCTCTCTCTCTCTCTTTCAAGTTTCTCTCTAATTTAATGCGAGTCACTTCAATTATAGTCGTACCTATTTTATATTTTATCACCGAATGTCAGTGACTGTGTCTTCTTTACTATTCAGATACCGTACACCCGCGGGAAGAGACCTAACTGCGCCGCGTTCGACGTGCGTGTCTGATGTGTAGGAAGCCACGCTGAAAATTCCGGAACGTCAATGGACAATAGCGATTACCAGTCCGCCCGACACGGAGACCTCATTGAGGCGGGAACCACTATACGTGGCGCTTCATTCATGAATTCCAAGTATAACCGCAAATTGGTTTCGCCGGTTACACCGCCCTGCCAGAAGCCTGTAATTACATGCGCGTTGCACGCACTTGGTTCCCCGGTGCATTTGCGAAGCGTCGAGATTGCCACAAACATTTTCTTCTTTTCGATAAATTATTGAAATACAGTTCAATCCATTTAATAATAACAATGGAAATATGATTAACCCAGCAATAATCACCTAGGATATTTTTAAACCTTAATGGCGAAAAAATATGAATTGTAAAATTGTCTTGTATGAATATTGTTTAACATATTTTTTTCTTTCTTAATAACTATTCTTTACGAACCTTTAAATACGCAATTCCATCGAAAACTCGCAATAAAAAATCATTAAATTAATTAATACGATAATTTTGCAGTTATCAACGACATTAAGAATAATTATCGACAAAGTGTATCTCAAATCTGAATTCACATTCTATAATTTAATCAACAATTTTAAATGGAATAACTTCTTGATATATTTCATAATTATCTCTTAAATAATCGGAATAAATTCGAAGATTCTTAACATAATCGAAGAAATCTTGACATTTGATGTAATGAATTATTAGGAGATCGATTAAACGCAGTCGTTCGAGCTAGTGTCAGAGATCGAGATGGAAATAAAACCACTACTAATAACGGCTTAATGATCCATGAAGCGGAAAAGGCAAGTCATTAGCCTTGATGCACTTTCAAGATACGGAGACATAAAAAAATTTGCGTTATATTGATTAAATAATTAACAAGGTGAAAATTATATTCCCTGTCGGTCAGAGATGTCTATCGCGTATATATGACTTGCGCGCAATTAGCGGACTCGCAATGCTCACCGACAACGGATTTAATGATACGCTTACTTAATTCTGAATGATCCCCTGTCTTATCGGTAGGGGAAGTTTCGTCGATGCGCTCTACTTCGTCATTCTTTCATATTTTTTTTCTTTTCTCAATGAGTCGCGCACTCAACGAGCCGTAGTAACGTGTAATTTGATCGTCTATTTGAACCTTTCATGCGAGCAAGGAAAAGCCAAATAGGCATGAATTTGTGAAACACGGCACTTGCATGTATGCTAAGGGATACAAACACTCATCAAACTCGGTGTAATATTGGCAAAGGGAATTAAGATAGAGAGAGAGAGAGAGAAATATCCGGATCCTTTTTGATGAATTAAGCCGCCACTACCATTAAGCCCCATTCAGCCGCGGCAGTTACGACTGCTAGTACGCAATTTGCGCCGGTGACGAGTCACATACTTGACTCGAACGCTAATTGTAAGTGACCGCTCGTGGGCGTCGCAGGAAGCGTGTGGTGCGTGCACACACGAGCGATGCAAGCGTGACGCGTCTCCGGAAAAAATCCTACAACGCACGAGTCGAAAATCGTCATTGAGTTTCCTGGCGTTTCATTCGCGAAAACTTTCGTTTGTGAGAATTCAATTCGGTTTGATATAACCCAATACTTCGTAAAACGCACTCTCTAAATTTCTTGGAGTGAAATCTCACTCCAAAATATTAAAATACTGACGCCGCTACTGGAAAAGAGTGAAAAATTTACACTCTTGAATAGTGGCAGATTTTCACTCTTTTGCTTTAAAGTAAAATTTCACACTTTTAGAGAGATTTTAGTGAGATTTACTCCAAAAAAGAAGTGAAATTTCTTTCCTTTGGAATGAACCTCCAAAAAAAAAGAGTAAAAATCTGCCGCTCTTATCCAAGAGTGCAAATTTTTCACTTTTTTTTAATAGTGACAGTATTTTAACTTTTTCGGAATGAGAGATTTTACTTCAAGAAATTTAGAGAGCAAAAAGAATAATAAATGATTATAAATAAAAAATAAGACCGATAAGAAATAAATCAAATAAGAGATTAAATTGATGATCAATGTAATTTGTAATGTTATTTCCCGCCCTCCAATTTCAATTTATTGCGTTTCTGATAAATTAAATCGGCGCGCAATTCATAGAATTGTATTTGTAAATTTACATATGAATATTATTAAACATCAAGCTCTATTTTGATGAAAAATAATGCAGGAATAATAAACATATAATATTCGTAGAAATGATATTATTGCACACAAGTCTCACTGAAAGATGCAACACAAGTCTACTTGGGAAGTAACGCGAGGTACCGACAGTTACATCGTATGGTGCGTTATGAATTAACTTTTTTTCTCCCAACAATGCATGTCATGTCTCTCCTCTGATGCGTGTTCATCTTTTCAGGATTTCATGGAACGGAACGTAACAGTAACCAGGGCTGCTCTAATTGTACCTGGAATTGGTTAGAACGCTAAAACTCTTCTCTCGCGCTTTATTTACTACGTTTCTTACAAACACCGTCACGCCTCCTGTCTCATTGTCAGTCTTATTCAGTTTTCTACAATTTCTTTTGCAACCTGCAAGGTTCGTAATGACAAATTTAATATCTCGCAAATTTATAGCAATTAGCTGTACACTGTACAGTACATCATATATATTTATTATATGAAATCGTCTTGCATGTATCGCATCCCTCAAGAAAAGTAACACAAGTCGAAATTTTTTAAATTCGTATTATGTGAATTTCTAAATACATCGACCTTCAGTCAGGAAAAGTGATGTAAGTTACATTTAAATAGAAAATAGAAAAAAATGAAAACAGAAAATAGGAAAAATGACATAAATGACAGGGATAATTTTTAGGAACTTTATCTAATATAATAAAAATTAACATCTACATTACTTAGACTTGAAATAAGCAATTCGTGCTTAGTTAATTTATGTTTAAATGTAAATGACTTATGACATTTTTCTTGTGGATGTATGATATATGGTATAGGCCTTACTTTTTAGTTTTGAAATGTAAAGATTTTAAATTGTCTCTTAAATTAAAGAGTTATCTTTCTTAGGCTTTTTAAAAGCTAACTTCAACGTATTTTTATATTTAAAGATTCTAATATTTAAGCTGTTCGTTATCTAACATACAAATCAAGTCTATCTTTTACATTATCGACACTGTTCCATGACGTTAACATTCGATCATATGAATGTGGAAAATAAACCAGCGATTTATCATGCGCATTTCGAGAGGCATATATTAGCACATAGCATTTTTGCCATTAGCATGAATTTTTCTTGCACACGCATATCACATGAGTTTCCATGTTAATTATCGTTACAAATAAGAGAAGCATACTGCAGTACCGTGTATTCTTTCATTTTTTCTTGAATAGTCTTTGCATGTGCAAATTGTACGCACAATCCTATGTGATAATTATTTAAAATAGGAAATCATATCAAATTCAATTAATGTCATCAAATGCTTCGTTATTTATAACAATAAAAATATATAATACACAGATAAATTTTTAATAGTATTTATAATGTTCAAATGTCATTGCAATTACGATAAAATAACGTGTTTCGATATTAATAAAACGATGTTATAACGTGCATCTACATTATCGCATTATTGGAAATTAGCGGATGTTAAAATCACTAAATTTCCCTAAATGTTAACACATGAAGATGATTTACTCACTCGTGAGGTAGCATTAATTACTGCTGATAAATGTCGTTCATGAAATGTAGATTCGTACGATCAATATGTATCGTCAGATTAATTACAATTTCCAGGGAAATATAATTACAAAGCTTTTACGCACTAGTAGTCAAGAATGTAGCTATCAAATATTATTATTATCATCGTTACTAAATAAGGCTTGATATTGATAGAGGAATTAAATCTTTTCATTTATTACTTCATAAATAAGATGTTCTGAAATTTATTGGAGATGATCAGAGACAAAATTCTTCCGTTCTAAATTTGTTCACTGCTTCTCTATGGACAACTATCCAAGACCAAACTATATTGAGCGCAAAGATGTCAATAAAGATATCAATTATGCAATAGAGCACGTTCTTCGCAATCACACCGGATAAAATAAATAAAACGAGCAGTATTTCAACCGCGAGTTACCCCGTATAATTTTATTTCCTTCTTACCGTCTATTAAAATGCCTCCCTTATTTCTTCAGCGTATTAAAACTTTTCGCGAAGTATCGGAGACCGATTTTATCTCGATTCCCGCAGAGCGCGTATCTATATAGACTTCCTCGTGGTATAATTCAGGTTAAAAGCCCAAAGAATTCCCGATTAGTTCGCGCAACTTCATTTCCTTTCTGTCGTTAATTTAAGCGAATCCCCCGCAGCGTTCGTGCTACACATCATAATCAAATAAATTCCGACTCTTAGAAAATATCTCAGCTATTCTTTGTTCTAATAAAATACGGTTTTATTCTTATTTTGTTCGCGAGCACGCTCGAATCGATATGTGATATTTCCCAGATTTTATGTAAATCTCGTTATAGATACTTAATAAATTTATCATGACATATAATATTTTAAACCTTCTACTTTGTTAAATGATGAAGTGTAAAATATAACTGTGCTACAATAAAATAGCTCGATTCAATTAAGTACTTTTATAAATTGTTTTCTAGATATCATTTCGTTTAATTTTAAATGTGAGCTAACAAATTATTTCAAGAATAAATTAATTAAACAAGAACATCCTTGTTTGTTCGTTAAGTATAAATACCATTCTTTTAAAAATAAATTAGAAAAGTTATTTAATTAAATCTCATAGCCGTTGTAAGTAAAAATTGTAAAAATTTTTTGTAGTGTATTTTGATGTAATACGTATACATGGAACGGTTTTGGTTTAAATACAGATCTAAAGATAATTTTGTTGAACCATCAAAATAATTAGTAGAGTGCGCTCAAGCTGATTGCTAGAATATCAAAATTTTTACAGTATTACTCGTTATGCTTGAGCGTCTTATAATCATTTTTATTTTTAGATATTTCCATATTGGAAAAAACAATTTCGCTGAAGTATCTAAAAATTTAGCTAAATACAGATTTAAAAATAATTTTGTAGGATCATTAAAATACCTACTTATGTACAATGCTTAAGCGTTGATAACAATACTGCAAAAAGTTTTAATATTCTAGCAACCAGTTTGAGTGTCCTACATAATTATTTTGATGGTCCAAACAAAATTATTTTCAGATTTGTATCTAGCTACATTTATAGATACTTTATAGTAAAATCGCTTTTTCGATGTACATTTAATTATTACATAATGGCAAAAATTTTTTGGAAACTGACGACTTTTAGTCAACATCGCACCTTACTAGCATAAAAAAAAGTAAAAATATGAAAAAATGCGCAACTCAAGAATGGCAAATTAAGGAAGGTTACTATTCTGTAAGCCTCATTTACAATAGTCACACAGTCTGTGTCGCAGGTCGCAAGCTTGTTGCAACAGCCAATCTGATGCGTCAATATTAAAATTGACGCTTCAGATTGGCTATCACAAGCTTGTGACCTGCGACGCAGCTTGTGTGATTATTGTAAATGAAGCTTAACTCTTAACTGTAGCGTTACAGTGTCGTTGTGCAGCGTTTTTATCATGTACAAAATCTGTGCGACGATACTGTAACATTACAGTTACAGTCATTAAGAATTACAGAACTATAGGCCTCTAAATTAAAAAACTTTGCGATGGTCTTCGAAAAAAAAATGATGAGTCAGTGCTCTTTGTACGTACATAAAGTGCACATACACTTAGTTCATTCTGTCGACGACTCGTCGCACGCGCACGCACTCGTACGCGCGTAACGAAGGCAGCATAAAAGCGCGATATGAATAATGTAAGCTTATGTAACATCCCGTGTCACCGGGAATGTTATAAATAGCCCTTG
Organism: Mycetomoellerius zeteki; assembly: GCF_001594055.1. Lineage (NCBI taxonomy): Eukaryota > Metazoa > Arthropoda > Insecta > Hymenoptera > Formicidae > Mycetomoellerius > Mycetomoellerius zeteki. The sequence goes on from NW_017257297.1 coordinate 614,668, forward strand.
CCAACGACCAATGCTGAGATCATACACAACGTACGTGACATATCCGTACACACGCGCACGCTCTTTGCTCCATTCGATTTCGTCGATCCAACAAAAGTATCCGATGGCATGCATTCGGTCCTTTTGCAACTGGCGAACCGTATAACCGAGAAAATGTTCTAAAGGAAAGAGAAATATGGTAGCAACATGTTAATCTTTTACAAAATGCAATCTTTTAATTGTTGAAGTTGATAATCCAAACTCAATTTTTATCTCTCTCTAAGTAAAAAATATACATAATAAAATGATAACTTGATTATATAATAGAAAATATAAAGGAAATATAACAAAAAGATTCATAAATGTTTCAAATATCAATAATTTCTCCACGATATAATCGTTTAAAATATAAAATGATTAGGATAACGTAATCTATCTTAAAAAATAACAGTTAACAAACTTATTAACAAACAAACAAAAATATATACACATTTTCGTTTAATTAAATTTATTCCTGAAATATCTTAGTTCTTACATATAATATTGAACGGTATCTAGAAAAGAATATTATATATGAAAATACTTAATTGAATTTAGCTTTTTATTGTAGCACCGTTATTTTACACTTCACATTTAATAAAGTGAAAATAAAACATGTATTATACGTCGAAATATAACGAAAAATTTAAATATTGTTTCAAATATAATTCCTCTATGGTATAGTTTAACACAGTTAAACTATTGAAAATAACTATTAAACATAAAGTGATTAATAATGCAGCAAAATTTAAGAATGTGTGTGCTTCGCTATTCTACAAAAACATTGTAGAACCAAAAAAACAATTTGTCTTTTAGGAAATGTTTCATGCTAAATTTAAATTTTAATATAATCATTGATTCCATCACACAATTTCCATCATTCGATTTAGACAATGACCGGATGTCTCGAGGTCCTTGAACTTCGAATTCAATTCAAATGGAAAGTAATATCACACTTTGCCGTATGAAAAAAGAAGGTAGAATCAGTTATAAGAGATTACAAATCGAAAACCTGATAAAATAGTATGTCACTTCATACGAAGAAAATATTACAGTTCTTTCGCACTAAAAATTAATTTGCACATGTTTAATTTGTACAAATAAAATGTTACAATGAGACATGAAAAAGTGAGAAACTTTTAGCAAATTATAACCATCTACGCAGCTTTACAATTGCTTGATAACTGGAGAATAAGTCAAACAAATAAATTCTTTGGAGTGGAATCTCTAAGGAGTGAGAATCTCGAAAAAAATGGCTCGATTTTCAATCTTTAAGAATGAGATAATCTCTCATCAGAGTAACAATTTATACTAAAAGTTTTAGAGAGAGAGAATTTTATGTACGTATATTAATTCATGCAGATAAAATTACAACTAAATAAAATTAAATATAGCAAAAATAATGTTATCAATTAAATATTTCATTATTACTTCCCGAAAGCATTCTTGCGAATTTACAACGTACGATATGAACCGAAGAAAATCAACAGACAAAAAAGATGGTTCGGTTCAAACTACGGTTTCGTAGAACCATGAATGTGCGCTTTGGTTGTAAAAGGAATCAAAGAGAGAAGTGAGGAAGGAGAAAGAATAAACTGGCAAGAGAGTAAAGAAAAATAAAACAGAACGTAAGGACTCTCCTGGAGAAGAGACGAAGAACGAGGAACGTCGTGCATCGTCGAGAAGGATCAGCGGAAGATGACCGCCTGCTGATTACGCCGTTTCCAAGAATGAACCGACCATACATCGATATTTAATGACTCTTTAGACGATAAGTAAATTGCAAAACTGTCATTAACGAGATGAATAACGTCATGTTAACCGTGCGAAAATAGAAATGGTAGTTTTAATTAAAAACGGCTATTAAACAAAAATTAAATCTACAATACATAGCTATGTGTTATAAAATAAAATATATAAAATTACAAATAAGCTAAAGCACGAATAAGAAAATAAAACATAACGACTAGAAAGCCAGGTGCAAATAATTTCGATGAAACGATACGCTGGACCGAATGCAAATGAAAACAGAGAGAACGAGAGGCAAGGAGGAGGGAAAGAAGCGAGGCTCATCCTGAATAATGAAGAGTAAAGAAGCAACATGAGAAGTTGAAAAAGAGGAACGGTAAAGCGTTACCTCGTGGATGAGGACCGGTGCTGGAAGACGCTTGCCTGCTGACTCTTTCGATTCTGAGAATGAATCAAAGATGGCCTCCGACAAAAGAATGCCTTCGTTGATACTTTGATACTTCGAACAGGGACAATGATCCCGGCGATTGCCGGCGAGATTCATCCAAGTACGAACAACGAAGCGTGACAAAGTACGAAATGATAGCCTATCTATCAGATGTTATATGATATTAAAATCATACTTTAGTATGCAGTGATAACACCTCTCTACAGGAGCAAAGTACCGGTTTGATGGATTTATCTTTGCAATATGTCGCTTTAAAATCTACAATTAGACCATAAAAGCAATTACGCCTTTATTTCAATATCAATGTACATGAAAAATAAATCTCCAATTTTTAAAATATATTCTAATCACCTCTATTTATTTTTCATGATAAAGAGAAAGAAGGCGACGACCTGAAGGAAATTCTGCTTTATCGCAGGATCAACTGAACTTCTAATAATAGTTTCCTTCCCTCTAGCGCAAGTCGAGCGGGTAAAAGCTGTCGATTAACGCGTGAAACAGCACCCTTTCTTTCCAAGTTTTCAGGAATGTCGATTCTAGTTGGCAAGAATTAAACGGTCCGGCAAAGTTCCACAGCTCGTGCGAGCGGGAGACCGAACGGGAAAGAAACGGTGGGAGACGCGGATAGAGGGAAAGGAGCAAAAGAGAGAGAAGCACCAAGGCGGCCCCGCGGCTCTCTATCTCGTGTATGGAGTTCTCGGAGGGAACGCGATGTTCCTGGAACTCTCGCCGTCGTGGCCCTTCTCGACTTCACGGTTCAACTAACTTTCTGCCGACTCTTATTACTAGCAGTTCGACGCTTTACCAGACTCACGTGTACAGACGTACTGTACTTCGACCCCTTTCCGCTCTTCTTGCATCTTGTCGCTCTTCCCATTCTTCTACATCGGTATCTTTGCCAAAGTTCCTCTTGTCTCTCTACTTTTCGCATCAAACTCGCTTAAAGCTTTCAAGATATTCCTCTTGGAATTTTGACCCGCGATTTCCAAACATATACAGACGATATACAGACGATATACAGACGATATTGCAGACGATATATAGATGATGTAAATACTTTTGTAAGTCGATAACTCGTATATATAAAATTTAAACTTTGATAACAAATTAATCAGCAACTATCGTGTCTCGTTAAACACGATACATAAACACGTAATGAATATTTTTATAGAAAGTATAATCTCTTAATCGTCGAGAATGTATTATCGATCTTATAAATGATTTTTACCTGGAGTTTCTAAGAACGAGGCAGGAATTTCCATTGCAGGTGCCACGAGTCCAGCAACGCGATAAATTTGATATCCGACGTGAACATAATGGTTTCGGTAACGTGATCGTTATCAGATCGCTATCAGATCGGTACCATTGACCAAATTACATGGCACACTTGCCTCTGGGTAAATTCGCTGCAGGTAAAGAAGCGCACCACATTGTTGTGCTTTAACTGCGGCGTATGTGAGTCTTGCCTTAAAAGCTATTCCGAGAATATTTCAAGCTGTTACAAGAATTTTTCAATTTCACCGAAAAGAGAACGGTCACTGTTACTTTGTGGAGGGAAGATAAAGGGACGTTCTGTATACGTAATATCAAGAAGAATAAAGGAGAATTTTTACGTTCTATTTTTACGTTCTAGAAAAATTTATCTATTAGAAAAAAAACTAAATAAATAATTATATCAAGTATTAATTTAGTAAGATAATAAAAAATTGGTTTATGTGTGTCAATAATATTTGAAAATTTAGCTAGATACAAATCTGGAAATAATTTTATTGGACTATCAAAATAATTATGTAGAACATTCAAGCATGATGAGCAATGCTACATTTTTAACATTCTAACAACTCAGCTTAAACGTCCTACATAATTGAAGAGCTTGCTGCAAGTGAATTAATCCCAATATAGCTGAATATGTGATATTGGTACAAATGGATAAGTAAAATCCTTTATTTTCCTAAAGGTTGATTAACCCACTATTATCGGTTATTTAGGTTGTGATTTATATTTTTTCTATCTCTCGGCAATGTAACCATCTGATGCAGAGAAGTTTTACTCTTATAACATTTCTTATTCACAATTAATATTCCTCATTTACAATTTATATTATAATAAACTTTTTAAACATGTGCCAAAATATGAAAGATTTTTAGCAGTATGTAAATAAATGTATTTTTTCTACTATTTTAATTTTAGAATTAATTTTCTCTACTTTTACAAAATTTGAGTTAATTCGCTGTTGCAGTAAGCCTTTCAATTACTTTCAGGGTCCAACAAAATATTTTCAGATAAATTTTCTATCTACAACTAAATTTTTAGATACTTCAGCAAAATCATTCTTTTTGTGCTAAGTAACTGTAAACTATAATATACATCACGGAAAAAAACACAGCTGAAAACTTCACTGATTCAGCAAATCTGCAGTCGTAATATACATAGACAGTCAATTTTCTATGTTAAAGTAGCAAATTGACAGCTGAATAACATTAGCGCGATTTATTAAACCATCAAATCTTCTTAGTTATAAAATGTTGAATTCGCGCAGTAAGCTATAACTTTGCTGCACCATCCAATTTATTTTTTATCCGTGATACTTTGGAAAAAAAGATTCCGATAAATTCCGAAAAAGATGACCGATAAAGTCATAAATATTTTTCGTCTGACGTAATTGTCTCTAATTAAAAATTACGCGCGACATCGCTTTTGTTCGTCACATTTTCCACTGAATGCCACTGTCGCGATGAGCGGGAGGTGGAAGGAAATGTCGCGGTAATTATTATTCCAGTCACTTCCGCTATCTATCGCGTTGCGATCCGGCTGACATTAATCGCCACGCAAACTTGCATAAATACGTGGCTAAACGTGATTAATTAACAATCGTGTCGCACAACACGCGTAGCGTTGCGCAGTCGCGAGTTTTTCATAGCGTACGGCGATGATATCTGCGATCACGTATTTGTGGGAAGGAATGGAATTCTTTTCCGATGATGGCGCGAGCAGATACGCACAATGGAGCCGTTTTTCCATTGCAATTAGACGAGCCTGGGTTATCGACCGCTTTAGATCGGTAACGTTCGAAAGGAAACAGGTCTTTCAAGCGGTGTCTGCTGCACATACGGCGCATCCACGATCTACATCTATATTCGCAACATCGTCTACACGAATCGTATAAATCTCTCTCGTAGCAGCTTATGCAGCAGAATAGACGCGGCGCCATAATCTTGCTTAGATCTATCAAGGCTGCGCGGCGTCACTTCTCAACAAAGTGACAAGACCGATGTTTGTATTAATCCACTTGCCAGCATAGTTGCGCGAATACGATGTGTGAAAATCTTGCAATCTTCACCTCGTAAGAAGTCTTAATTAATATAAATTTATCGGATGAATCAGTAAAAGATGTTTCGTGAACTCAACATTGAAGCGAATGATAGTTTCCTGTCTTTGACCTTTATCAATCAGACTATTGTACGTATTAATAGGTAAGACTCGATCTCGAATTCATCAAAGAATCTGCCGATGAAATTAAGATAAACGGATTCTCTGGGAACAACTATATTCTCATTACTTCGGCTTGAAGCAACGTCTATATTATGTGACGACTACATTTGCCAGTCTAACAAGTTTGTTATAGTTCTCCTGTCAGGATCATTATTCATGCGGTAAAGCGATTGCTCGTTTGCATCTTGGCATCGGTAAAAACATCAAACTTTATTGAGATAATCGGTTTCTGGGACATTTGTTAAATTCTTCGCAATATATTTTTGCTTATCGGCCGATTATATAAAAGCGTTTTGTTCTCTTCTTTACTTTACCAGCTTATTTCACGAGCGTCTGTCGACGATCCTTCCGCGATCACCACGGAGTTTACCTTGAAACGGTGGCTTTTTCATTAAAAGACGAGTCGAAGTTTCCGCGAATCGGCGATCCGACTCGGTCATTTCGATTAATAGACCCGTGAAGTCATATTAAATCGCACTTGGATAACGCGTGAATCTTCCAGGAATAATCCTCCCAGAGCCGCGCTTCGGAATGAAGATGGGGATTCCTCGAACGATCTAACGCTAAATTAATCTCGAGATGCAAGTGCGATGATCCTCGTGGAAATTTTCTCGCGCAAATGAATCTTGTTACGTCATATTATTTCCGTGTGCCTTACGTAATTTTTGATTCACTCAACCTGATCGTTCGTTCCGAAGAATAATCAACGGGATTCTGATGCGAAATAGTGGGAACTACATTCCAAGTACTACTCATTTAAAATCAATGGATTTTAAATCCGGTTATTTATAATTTAAACGACAAGCAATAAGAGCGTCATAAAAAATAATTAATATCAAATAACTCGTTCAATCGCACTCTTGGTGTCTGTAATGATAAGACGCGCATAAACCTTTTTTTCAAATACATATTTTTTATACATTATGAAAAAAAAAATTGCGATTACTAATTTAACTGTATTTTATAGTCATTTGCAGTGTTAATTATATATATTTTTTGGTAAAATAATAAATATAATAATAATAATAATTATTATTATAACAGTAATAACTATGAAAATAAAATGCTAAACCATAATTATTTATGTCATGCAATTATGGTCACAAATAAATTCATAATGTCAAATTATCCAATTTGAAATATTTTAATCATTTTTATAGGTCGTCACTGCTCCTGCATAACATGTCGTTAATTTAAAACAACGAAATTAAACAATTTAATTCAACAAGAAATATATTAAATTTAATTCAAATTTAGTTTATCATTTAAGTGCACACATTAATATTAATTTACTTTTTACATATAGAAAATAAAAAAAAACGAAATGTTATTTAATTAAAAAAATTTGGTTATTATTGCTCCTTTGATATCTAACAGTATATGTTTGATTGAAAGAGGCGGATCTTTACATTTTAAATGATATTAACACGAATATACTCTGGTCTCGAATTGTGTCCAATCCAAAATTACTATTACACGTAGGCGTCACACTTGCTATACCACGGCAGGTGAGTATGTACAATGTACATGCTCCAGTGATATTTGCGATATTTGCGCGAGGAAATAGCAGAACCATGACTGGTTCTCTGGCGCAGCCAAGATTATAATACGCAGGAAAAAACATCACTTTCACAAGAAACCCGCGATTAGTCAGCTTTAGATCCGTTCAGTCCGATCTGATCGGCCTACAAAGGAATTACGTAAGCTCGAATCACTCGAAAACGCTTTCCAGGAGAGAGTAGCATACGCAGGGTAGTTTGCGTTATTCGCCAACACAGATTTCCTGCCGCAGATATTCCTGTGGTTCGACCTTTTACAAGATATTACCTAATAGTCGATTTAGCAGATCCTGGAGCGTAATGAGCGTCCAGGTTCAATTCCTGATCGAGATAATTCTTAACGCGATATTAAGAAAACGAAAACTACTTAACATACTATTCGTACATAGCTTGCCGCTGGATTATACAAGAAAATCTATAATTAGAGACCGTTATACTTGACGGTGCATCAGAAATTTTTTTGTCATGATAATGCAAGTCATAACGTTAATAATCTTATCGATAAAACGAAAAATAATAATATTGCAAAGGCTTATGTACAATTGCAGATATACATGCGATAATGATATCATTATAAGTGACTGATGCAATGAGAACATCTATTTGATATAGTCTATCAGCAATGGCGTCATTAAGAATCTTTCGCCTTTCAATTGTAACTTTTTCGCAATGATCAACTAATTTCAAAGTAAACGTAAACGAACGATGTAAATTAGAATTATCTCCGTTAATTAATAAAGATACTACGAATATTTACAAATGCATCCTAATTATTATTATGGCTATATAATTACTGTGACGTATAATTATCTAAATTAACATACAGGCAGAATTATACATACTCGTATATTAATTAATCAACTCAACGAATTGAATCGAGTATTAATTAAACATTTAACTAATCTAGATTAACTTCAGTTAACTGAAGTTTACTTGCTTCAATTGTTTAATTAATTTCAAATCTTCGCGTACAAAAAAATTATAAAATTTAAATCCTGTCCTGATAATGATGCCTGTTAATGATGTGTGCTAAAATGTTAATTACTGAAGTATTAATTGTACTCGTTGAACAATGTATGCGGTTGATATCATATAACGTAATGCAGCGTATAATGTAATAGCGACAAGTGCACACAAACCAGATTGAATCGAATGACTCAATATCATTCCAACATCGACATAGAGAAGGTTTTACATCGCTTGCGGCCAACACACGGGTATGTCGGTTCTCTCTTCGCGGAACATGCGCGCGTTAATGAGGGAAACAACAGTATCAGTGATTTCCATGAAAGTTGAGAGAGAGAGAGAGAGAGAGAGAGAGAGAGAGAGAGAGAGAGAGAGTAAAGATATTATTTTGCCACGCAGATACCTTGACTTCCTTGATCGAGAGCCATCGCCGGAGTCAAGGCAATCATAATTGTTCCCTCGTGCACCTTCCAATTGCGAGAATCATCCGCTCGGATGCTGGTAGCGCTCGAAAATTACGCGTCTTAACTTATGACACTATAAAAGCCACGTTGAAGAAAACGGGCACTTCACAGCACTTGCAATCGGTACCAGGAACCAAAGTATAATTATATTGGAAAGAATTCTAATAAAAATACGTAATCAACTGCGGCTACTTGCAAACAAAGATTACTAAGCGGAATCCCGAGATTTATCATACCATGGTATATCATTTGTATTATCTGTGTATACGATAGTAAATGTCGCGAAATCGAAATAACAATACAAAGTAGATTGGCGTGATTGTAGCTGCGACATATAGCAGTCACATATATGTAAAATGCATATTCTCACCTCTATAAAAAATTTTATTGTTTGAAAAATAAATTCAGATTCAATATAAAAATACGAATAATACAAAATCCTAAAAATGTGATCTGTATTTTTGAAAAATCAACACAATGCATTCATAAAAAATCTTTAATTAGTATAATTCCGAGCCATTATTTTATTAAAATACTTAAAAATTCTGAGATGATTATATAAAATTATAAAAAGGAAAGTGCAATATATTTATTGTCTATTATAATTTTTTGCGTATTCATATGTTTCTCGCAAAATAATGAATTGATATAATTAAAGAGTTCGTTTAATCTTTTAATTATTTGCTTAATTAATTAATAGGAAAGTTAATTATTCGATGCATACAGCGTATAATTCATCTCACACGAAGCGATCGCGAGATTAGAGACGATCATCATCTTCGCGATATTAAGTAGCGATTTATGTGAATATCGCACAGTAGTCTGTTCTCGATAGGCTTCATAAAGTGTATCCATGCACATTTACGCGTTATCCGGCCGTGGAGATTAACTGCGATTATCTCAGGCGGTAATCGATCCGAAGTAACGATGCGAGAATAAAAAGGATGACAATCACGGAGGAGAGAAAAAGACATATAAGATCGTCGAAGAGACTATTGAATGTAAATGTTGCGTAGTAGTGCTGTTGCGACACGCAATTCATAAGTGCGATCGTAATGCGCACCTAGACTGCGTTTACGAATGCCATTATAAGTGATGTTGTGGCATACGGAATTAACTGCGGTTACCATAAGTGCAAGTGTCATAGGCGAACGTGAAGTAACGGTACAAAGCCGATTGCTTCATTTTATACCCGATAATTGCGCGCAACTGATTCATATGCGAATCAAATGCAATTAATAGCGGCTAATAAAAAGAGTAATGCAAGGTCTATACATTGTACATCAATTAATGTACCTTTTTTGTATCTATAATAAAATTTAAAGCAGAAATTTCATGGCCTGACTGATTGTAGTCTGCACTTAGTTTTAAGTATGAATTAAGTTCGAGTGTCACATTGCGTGTGTCGTCAATCGAAAAATTAGTCGTAATTACCGTAAACGGAAATGTGTAAATACACGCGATGATCCGCGTCGTGAATAATGTCACAAACTCGAAGTTATGATTTTAAAATTTGGAACAACGCCATCTCGGTTTTATTATACCAGAATGTTTACTACATTTCTATCTCGCGTAATTATGCAGTTTCGTTTTATTACTTTGACATATATTTCTTCCATATTTCGAAAGACTATAACATTATATGGGACAAATTTCTAACTAAAATTCAGTGCATTAATTTTGTACGTTCCATCGCATCCTCCAATTGCTTTTGTCAATAACATAAATCATGATTTGTTTCTTTTCTCAATATTTCAAAAACTTGAAGATTTCAACTCCTGATAATTGAGCCTCTCAGAAGCCAAACTAATCAACTCCATAAGAAACAGAGAAAATTAATGACATTGTAAATTAATCGTATGGTTAAATTTATTAAAATTTATTATATGCTGTACGTAAATTAAGAGATTTATACAGAGTGGATTGAATCAGATTTCCAAAATATACACTAGTGATTTTCCCTTACTTTGAAAATAATGTGTAGATGTGCATTCATTTTAGCTGTATAACGTATAAATTAGCTTGTATATTCTGACCGCACGCGAAAGACGCAGAAAATGCATAACTGTATACGTATACAAATTCTAACTATAAATCTCCAGCGTCCATAAACGCATAACAATTAATTGCTGACAGAACGTCAACGGTATCTCGTGCATTTCTGGCCAGCAATTTTACAAATCGCAAGAGATCTCGTCAGAAATCATCTCAACGCAGCTGTTTACTTTGCCATTAGCGTATTATGGCAACAGAATGACGTTATTAACGGAGACAGCATAAAAATGTTATTTTGAAACAATCTTCACATACTTAATCCGAATAATTTTATAATTTTTTGAAATATTCTCGAAAATTTCTTCAATTTCAGGAAGTTGATAAAGTGACGTGTTAACATTATCAAATAATATTTCAATTATTTTTTAATGAATATGTATGAGAGAAAAGGTAAGAGAGAAGGAAAAGAGAGATACAGAAAGCAAACGAGAGCAAAGAATAAAATTTTTCTCGGCAGAAATTTCCAGGAAAATCTAATTATGGAGATATTTATAATACTAAAAATTAGATCTTTGCGAGCAAAACATGTTTAAGTATACAACACAGAAAACTGTCTCTCTTAATTAACTTTAAATAAAATTTATGATTAAGAGAGAATTATTTATAACAAGCATACACCAAATTTTCAAAGGCTTTTCTGAAATTCAGTTCTTTTACCTTGCAATTCCCTTGCAATTAATTTCGACTTCAATGTACAAAGGACGTCATCATCAGAATTGATGAATTAAATAGCATTTAATTAATGGCTCGCCATCTTCTAGCGCAGTTTTAAGAAAATCAATTTCGATCGAGCTAGCTAGTATTGAATACCGTGAAACTAGTCGTGATCCTATTAATTCCAGAGTATCAGTTAATTCGCGACAAAAAGAACCGGTAAAGCAAAAAAACATGTGTCACAAACGACACCGCTTCTATTGAGAATTCTGTTCTTCTCTCCCCTTCTTCTTTCCTTTTCTTTTTTACTGAAGGAAACAGAAAAAAGGGTGACACTACCGTAGACTCAGCGCGACAGTGAGCTAATGATTAATCGACGACCCGACATTAAAATAGATCGGGTATAGGATCCAAAGTGTGCGGTAGCTACGATTTGGAAATTCGCCAAAACTCATTCGAACTATGCAGTGCGGACGACCGAAAGCATCGACTAGTCACTAGGAAGGATGGAAATAGGTGATTAGGCAGATGCAATCAATTTTGGAAAATCTCCCATCGCAAGTGCTTGCGATTCTCTTTATTATGCACTGAACTATTCTATTCGCGCGCAGCCAAAAAAAAATATTCAATTTCACGACAATGTGCTGTTGTCATCAAATGCAAAGTTTGCTATTTACATATGCACATTTTGAGTTTAAGTTCTATTTTGTTCATATTTCCTTTTCAAAAACAGATTTTGCTCGTGAAATTGTAACTATTTAGTGTTTTACTCAAAATTACATTTAAAAATAAAGATTTGATCAGATTTGAAATTTATATATGAACACATAAAAGTTATTTAAACTTATCTGATGATCGATTAAATATGCTGAGTATTAATTATTAATCCTAATATATAATCCATAAATATTGGAAATTAAATATTAAATAATTATGTTCACATAATTTTATGAAAATATATATTGCAATTTGAGGCTGTCTTCTAATATATTTCGCAATTAATAATATAAAAAAATTAGTTACATGTTACAACACGACAGTATATAAATTGAAGAAAAATCCACTGTTCTGCTTTCTATTATATTAATCAAGAGATGTCAGGAGACGATATTTTAGAATATCTACGTAAAGCACAAGATGTGCTCACTATTCCTGGCAAATAGTTATCATCTGTCATCGCCGCCCAATTCTAAACATTATACAAATGTTGAATTTAATTTATCGCTCGCGTTTAGCAGGAACAACATCAATCTAACGGTCGCTTACTGAAGCGCTAGCAAAAGAATCGAAAGATGAAGTTTAAATACGTTACAGCTTTTTAGAGGCACACAAACTTTCGCGATTTGTCAAAAAATGACAGCTCACACGACGACTATGCAAACAGTTTAACGATTCGATCGTTAATTTCGATGCCGCACAGTCGGAACGCGGCGAGTCCGAAAATATGAACACGGGTTCCTCTCTGACGAGTTCGTACAACGTAGCACAGTGATGAATGCAAACGACCTCGTCTTGATTCATCGTGCTTTCGACGGTGCCAGTGAAAAGAAAAAAAAATAGAGACTCGCCAGAGATGTGACTTGAGACTTGGTATTTCGAGAATCTCGTAAGCCATTAAATCACCCGATACTTTGTTAGCGGATTTCTACTGCGTCATTTTTTTTTCTTACGTGACACAGAAAGAGGAGTCAGGCGCCGGTTAAATCGAGCTTTTTTTCCACGAATCTACATAAAGATCGTCCTGTCCAGTTGGCTATTCGTTCAGCTCGATACTACGCAGCGAATAGAGGGAGGAATTATTTTGAGTGTATTACTCACAGTGCATCTGCGTGAAATAATTCGTAGAAATTATGTAGTCAGGATTTTCTAAGCGCCACTGATCCTTAAATATTACTGTATATTAAAATAAATCCTGCGAAGCGCATTATTTTATTATTATTATTAATTTCATTATTATTTCGCTCATATATCCACATTGTATGGCACCAACAGTATTACATTATGTAGATTATCTAAGTGTATACTGCCATTAATATACTAGATATAAATCTTTAAGAATATATTAATACTTAGAGATAATTTAGTATAAATAGAATATATTGCATACTGTCCGCAACGTAACCGAAATAAACGGAATAATACGAGTTCTCCGGCAAATACACAGATCTTTTAATGTGCTTAGCATTAAATTAAATGCTTAATGAAGCATTTTTAAACACTGAAAATTACGGAAGAAGATTCTAAAGATATAAAATTTTTAAAATTAAATTCTAAGGGAATAATGTAATAATAATAAAGGTAATGTAATATTTAATAATTTCATATTTTAATTTTAGTCAAATTCTGATATTATAATAATAGCTGAGCAAATGAAAGAAAAGAGAGAAAAGGAGAGAGAGAGAGAGAGAGAGAGAGAGAGAGAGAGAGAGAGAGAGAGAGTGTCAGAAAGAGCATTTCATTTGCTAGATCTAGACAGTAAAAGACCACAAAGAGAAAAATATACATTAATAGACAACACTATATTTGCTCTTAGAACTCCGTCGACAGATTTGCGGCACGCAAACAGCGCAACGCTATAATTACGCTTTCGCCGACGGCAAATTAACTGGCGTACTTTCGACACAATGCGCACACGAACGATTGTTGGAAAACGCGTGCACGCTGTGCGCGTATGTGTATATGCGTGGTGTGTCGCAATTTTGCTCTACGCCCAACTCGCGGACACATAATTGCATCGGACGGCACGATGTTGCGGGCGGTTCGTTGCAATTTTCTTTCCGCGGCGGATATCGCGTTAGATCGTTCGTGAATTGGCACGATGACTGTGCCGACATATCCGCGCTTTACGATTTCGCGGAAATAACAAGAATGCATGACCAGCGACAACAGTTAGTCACTCTGCCAAAAATTCGCCGCTCCTTAATGGATACACTGTCAAATTCATGAAGTTAAATTTTATACCCATCACAGTTCAAGTTATTTTTAATCATTCCTATAGTTCACCACTGCTTCATATGTTATTAAATAAAATAATAGAGTTAAATAAATTTAACTCAAGAAATTTGACTCAAATTCAGTTTATTATTTACTAATAAAAAGTACACTCATTAATATGAATGCTATTTACTTTTGAAACTAATAATAAACAATTTGACTACAAAAATGAATTGATTAGATGTGGCTCTCTGTTCTCTTAACATGTTTTGTATTAAAATACAAAATGTATTAAAATAATTTAATATATTAAATTTAATATAATAAAATATATTAAAATAATTATATTTATCTCTAAAAATTTAGCTAGAGATACAGATCTGAAAATAATTTCGTTGAACCATCAAAATAATTAATTACGTAGAAATCGAACATGATAAGTAATGCAAAAAGTTTTGATATTCTAACAACCAATTGCGTCCTACATAATTATTTTGATGGTTCAACAAAATTATTTTCAGATTTGTTTTTAATTAAATTTTTAAATACTTCAGTAAAACCTTTCCCTGTGAATTCGTTTTTTTTTACTTAATTCGGCAAAGGTATTTAATTAGATAAAAGTTAAAATGTCAGTTTACTTGGCACGGATCGCATCAATGCAAATTTCTGGCACTTCCGCTTTTAACGCGAAATCCTCTTTTATATGTCTGTCATAGTGCCAAGAATTCGTCGCCTTCTGATCCTTCACTGTCGCGAGATATGTACATAAGCGCACGTGTGTGTACGTGCGTATGTGTGTAACATAATGAGAACGAGCTCACGACGTGCCGACGTTCGGGAAACGAGCTTTCATAAAATAATAACGTCAATCGTAAAAAAAAAGTCATAAAACCTTCGTATCCAGTTAACGAAACGGTCCGGAATATACCTTATGATCCTCCACGGACCTTCAATGAGATAAATGTAACTGCCGAATATGCTCGCTTACAAAAGAGAATAGAAAAAGCTATCAAAGATCCCATATTTTTACAACGAAAAGTTTACGTCCGAAAGTTTCGACTTCGATCGCCATAAATGGAAATTAGAATTACACTATATCTCTTCATGTTATCAATTTTACTCCATGTTATAATTTTTCGTCAGATTTTTCTCGAACTCAACGAATAAATTTGCCTTCACGGGAAGAAGGTTTCTGAAAATTGAATCTCGCAGAGATAAATGTCGGTGAATTCACTTGATATTGTAAAATTATAGGATCGCTTTGAAAAATTGAATACGCTTTTGCAAAACGCGAACGTTTCTCAGATGCTCGATCAAATGATTCGAATGAAGTGAATCGCGAGGAATCTCCTGAGAAATCCGGGAGTAACGGAAAAAGAAGAATAAGAGGAAGGTGTGGTAGAAGAACGGAAAGGATGCAAGCTGACGAGGTTTGCACTTTCTCGTAGATGACGTTTCTATTCCCGGGAATTCACCACACTGCGCTCGCAACCATTTCTGCGCAGTAAGGTCATTAGCGAGTTCTCCCCGACAGCCTGGTCTATTTTCTTTATTTCCTGCTTCCTCGCGAAATGCTGCACGGCGCGGCCAATGTAAATCGCGTGAAAGAAAACAAAGAGTCGTTCCCTTCGTTATTATCTCTTGCATCTTGCAAGCTTCAAGATTACATCGCGAAAACAAACAGAGGCAAAATATCTCTTATGATCTTCGAGTCTTGAATCACCTGTAGATTTCTGAATAATGAAACGTTAATATAACTTTCCGTAACATCTTCATAAATCTCGTTCCAAGAAACGTATACAGGGCACGAGATAATCGTCGAAGTGTCGGAACTAGTGATTCATCGCGTTTCATTTACATCACGTATATCTCGCGTCACTACGAAATTATGTTTACTACTAGCTCATGATGAAACAGAACTTTTTTTTCTATCAGTGTTTATGACATCTCAACTGTGATAACCGGAAGAAATCATAGGCGAGAACGCCACTGAATTAAGAAATGCGAAATAAATTCTCAGAAATCTGTTTCTCAACAAGTGCGACCACGTGCTTAGCGCTTTAAATATGCGTCGCAAATAATGCGATATCGTTTACATTCCGAGATCATTACGTTTCAAAAAGAAATTCAAGCGAGCATGTTACACACAGAAAGATATTCTACTGCTAAGAAAAGTGATTTACCCAGTTTACTTTTTTCTTTTAACTGTTCAAGTAGAGAGATAATGGTTATCTCTTTAACAAAGAAAATTTTCTTAATAATATTCTTGAACTACTTATTACAAATCAAAAAACTCATTATTATGTATTCAAAACAAGAATTTTTGTATCTTTTTCTGTGCAGTTCCTAAAGACTTCCAGAAAAAACTTGAAATAAACGTATAAAATAATTGCTAATGTTTTTCATATAAATTTTATAATGTATAATGATGCATAAATTCAATTTTAATAATTCAATCTCAATCTTACAAAAACAGTTTCTCAATCATAAAACCTTTAATAATTTTAATTGAGAAAATAATTTCAAATTAGTTAGCGAGTTTATAAAATATATTAAATTAAAATAGAGTAATGTATAGATAACAGTTTTTTTTTTAATCTACCTACTCTTTTTTTTAAATCTTTTCGGAATATCACAACACATTTTAATTAATGCTTTAATCGAGAGGCACGTTATAATATCTACACTGTTGTTACGTATAGCTGTTATGTATAGTTGTAATTATTTACATATTTTATAGTATGTTAACTAGCACGTAGTTAATTCAACGTTTCTTCTTCAAAAGAGAAAATGATATTAAGCTTGAATAATATTACTCTCATATTTCACGAAAATGCCATCCATCGAATTACGCGTTATGAAATTTCATCACAATAGAAACGTTAACAGGTTCTGACATCGGTTACTGCCAGCATTTCTGGAATTGCGAATATAACGTGAATAATGTAAACGACATGTACAGCGAATCTTCCAAGTGAAAACAGATGCGTTTGACCAGCCAATAAATGTAGATATGTACAACAAAAGGCCGTTGTTCCGAAACAACGGCGATCTCGAGCGAAAAATTTCTCAATGACTGTTTTGACATTTAAGGAGGTTCTTGCGTTTGATGAAATATAAGACAAGTCTATAATATACATGTAATACAAAAGTTAATAATATCAATAATATCTAGAAAAAATTTCATTGATTTTTACCGTACACACCATTTTGAAAAGATATTTAATTCTAAATTTATAGAATTTTACATTACAAGTTGAAGGTATGACCTTATTCTGTAGTTATTCTTTTTTAAATTGAGACACTTGCGTATAAGACAGCAATTTAAAAATCATTATAATTATAAAGTAAACACTTAAGTTTGTTCTCATAAAGTTTCATTTAAACTGACCGTACAGTTTACAAGAAATTTATATTCTTCAATGAAAAAAGCTAGAATATATGTCAAATGGACGATGTGTATACATCAAATGAGCATCGTACAACTTTTAGTTTGTCATTTTGAAAATATTTAGTAACAAATAAAATTAACAATAACTATTTATAATGGCATAAAATATTGTTAGTAATCTTTTTATTCCATTATTTTAATTGTTTTACATATTATTATGAATAAACCATTTACTGATTAGGAAGTAGCGCGAGAACCTCCTTAATCAGAAGACCGAATTTTCACTATCGCCAAAAGAAGTCTCATTTAACTATTAAAAAAACACTGACAAACAGTTTCTGCTAGAATTAACTCTGGTAACACGTAAGTAAATAAAGACGCACAAAATTGAAAAAAATTATTTATTACTAATAAATTCTCTTATTTCTTCTACAAGTCGTCCACTCGTTTTATGACCTACATTTTACGCTACTCTCGAGTTATTATTCTGAACAAATGTATACTCAACACAGCATGCAATGTAGCAATTTAATTTACTCGAAAGTCACTACACGTGTAGCGCATTAGGATGATCTATTGAGTCTATTCTACCATGTGGTAAACTGGTTAAATAGGACAATTCTTTCACAGCGAGATGCGAATAAATGAGCGACGCTATGAGATATAAAGCTCGGGTCATCGTATCTCTTGGCGATCAATGACACTGCGATGGCGTGGCAACCTTTTAATCGAAACAATATCGCGTTTCCAATTCCCGTCTGATGAATCCTTCGCTGTATTCACCGGGCGTGACACCTCGCACAAATTACCGTTTCATTAACTACTTACGATAGTAATAATTTTGGTAGCACGTCAATTACAATTACCATTTTTATCAAATTTTCAATATAATATTAAAATTGGCGAGAAAATATTCTGCTGCCACACATCACCAAAAATCATCTCTTATTAAAAATAAACGGATAGAATGATTTCCTTATGGAAGTGGTTACGAAGGAATATATTTAATAATAATAAAATACACACATGCGTTATTGTAATTTTTTATATATTATATATGGATACA